>NC_084726.1:5724558-6030758 GCF_033807575.1 Cydia pomonella
CAGTCAGTGACTGTTATTTAAAAATAATAATAATATTTTATTTAAATTTATATAATAATAATTTTTTAGCTTCAGAATTATCGAATTATTAGCTATAGAAATTTAATGTTATCGTAAACTTAGGGTAAAAGTATTACCTAGTGTAAGTTTTGCATGCCAAGTAGGGTTCCCAACCGTACTATATTATATAGTATTGTACTATATTTTGGCTCTCTGTACTATATACTGTTGAAAAAATATATAGTACGCTAAAATACTATATTTCCGACATCCTTCTAATTTGTTCAAGATCGATTATCAATTTAATTCTAATCAAATAAAATTATTTCAAGTATGAAGACAAAATGGCGTGAGGAATGCAACAGGGCTGACATAAATTTAATAAAAAGTGAGCTATTAAATTGTCATAAATATTCAGTATGAATGTATTGAATCGTTGTCTCATTTTATTAAAAATTAGACATTACTAAAAAGTGCACAAAGCTCAATAAAAAATATAAATTTAAACTTTTAATAAATATTGTTATTAATAAGATTTTTTTTTTACTCTTTATTATTACTGGGCGTATGAGATGACGAGTGAGCAGTTTTACATATATGACTAACTGATCAGTTAGCTGGAGTCTAGGAATAGGATGATTTTGATAACAGAGAGTGGTCTACACAAAATGAATAGTTAAGAGGCCGTTATCGATTTTAGTCGCAACAATGTCAAATTCATAGATTTAGTCGATGAAATTGTACAACTTCTGTTAACTATTAGAAATAACAAGTACTGGTTTCTATTAGCGCGTCTTGTTATCTTTAATTTTTTTTTAATAGTCTCATTTAATTAGTAATGATTTTTTTTCTGCTGGACGTTTAGGTAAACGCGCGTAAAGCACTGATTTTGTTGATCTTATTTGTAAATTTCGTAAAGTTTGGACTGCTAAAAATGGTAATTTTGTATTACACATATCCTGTACTTCAACTTTAATAAACTACTTTTTTGTTATTATAAATTTGAATGAAAGTTAGACGTAATCAATTTTCTCCAGAACTAACTTCATAACAAGTGACAATTTCTCTGAAAATCGACTTAATTTCAACGTAATTTTGATACTTGAACAATCTACAACATTTGCTAAAACTGTTCTTATGCATAATTTTGTATAATTTACTACCATAGTTTTTTGATGAATTATTAAAAACTGTCCCTTCTCGTCACTTATTACCGGGGACGCACGCTTGCGACCTCATTATTAAAGGCAAGATAAGAAGACGTGCTAATAGAAACCAATACTTGTTATTTAGATATTGCGTAACAAAAGGAGTACAATTTCAACGACTAAATCTATCAATTTTACATTTTTGCTCTAAAATCGTTACCATAACTAATCTTAACAGAGTGCTAGTAAGTATGATTAAACATATATTACAATTATATTAAGCATTTTATCTAAAAGTACCATATTTTTTTGAAATGTACTAAATTTTTAATGCCTTATTCTGGAAAATACTATATTCCACCAAAAAATAGTTGGCAACCCTAATGCCAAGTGTGGCAGAACATGCATTCATGTAACCTATCTACTGACATTTTGACGACCAGTTTGGCCCAGTGGGTAGTGACGCCTACCTACCTACGAAGCCGATGGTCCCGGGTTCAAATCCTGGTAAGGGCATTTATTCGTATGATGAGCATGGATATTTGTTCCTGAGTCATGGGTGTTTTCTATGTATTTAAGTATTTATAAATATTTATATATTATATATATCGTTTCCTATGTACCCTCAACACAAGCCTTATTGAGTCTTACTGTGGGACTTGGTCAATTTGTGTAATAATGTCCTATAATATGACAAATTGTACCATCTGTGTAATGTTCTAGCAAAATAAATAATTCTGATTCTGATATATGCTTTTTCAGCAAACAAGAGTTTTTCTACTTTATAATCATTACTGACTTGAAATTCAAAATCTTTAGTGTCCCTCCACCAATCCCTACCGAATTCCAGTATAAGGTTTTGCTTTTTCAGCAAACAAGAGGTTGGAAAAATAATACTCACGACATTTGAGTTTCACACAAGAAGCCCTTTCATTTGATATGTCTCAAGGCAAGACTGACTGGGGACACCGGTTCTATTCCGGCCTCGCTAACTGGGCTTGGTCCATATGTATGTGGACCCGGGTATGTCCTTAAACTACGTCCAAAAGAGAGGTATGGGCAATGTGAATGTCATCTCGCCTTGTGTGGTAGGGCACAGCACAGCAGATGTCATTCCAGATCTAGAGCAGAGCCCAACTGGGGAAGTACCTCCACCTTACAGAAAACCGCAGCCAAATAACACTAGACCCTACTCATAGTGTTGTGTTCCTGCCGGTGAGTAAGGTTGCCAGAGCTCAACGAGGGGGTGTGGGGTTAGGGTCGGCAACGCGCATGTAACTCCTCTGGAGTTGCAGGTGTACATAGGCTACGGAGACTGCTTACCATCAGGCAGGCCGTATGCTTGTTTGCCACCGACGTAGTATAAAATGTATATATATGGTACTCTGCCTTGACTTTGTGCCAGCTGCAGTCGAGACTGCGGGACCTTGGGCTGTGGAGGCAAGGGACTTTGTGAGGGATTTGAGTCGGCGGCTGAGGGACTGGGGGTGCGACCCCCGGTTCAGATCGTACCTGGTCCAACAGTTCTCATTGGCCATTCAACGTGGTAACGCTGCCAGCGTAATAGTAACATTTTAACCAGGTACGATTGGTGACGGTTACTTTATTTAACTTAAATTATTATTTTAATAAATGCACCAGATGCGGATATCATCAGTGGTATGTTTGGGACGTAACATGTTGCTGATTTGGATTTGTAGCTACATGAGCCTGCGTTGCAGATTTCTTACATATAAAGTAGATTATTTTTAAAGATTTTGTTTTGGTCGGTTATCGTAAAATGTACAATTAAAAACATAATAAATAAAAAAAATCTAAATGGTAATGTTGAGACTTGAGACATGTTTATATCTTATTACGATCAAACAGACTATAATTTTAAAGTATAAATAACACGTAATAAGTAGGGTAATTTATTCGGACCGTCCGAAACATACTCTGTGAAGATATTTCACATTTTAATACACAATTCTAAAAAAAAGCGGCCAAGTGCGTGAGTCGGACTCGCGCATGAAGGGTTCCGTACAATTTAAGACGTATTAAAAAAAATCTACTTACTAGATCTTGTTCAACATTTTACCACTTTGGACACACATTTTACCACTTTGGAAGTGTCTCTCGCGCAAAACTATTCAGTTTAGAAAAAAATTATATTAGGAACCTAAATATCATTTTTGAAGACCTATCCATAGATACCCCACACGTATGGGTATGATGAAAAAAATTTTTTTTTTTAATTTCATGACGTATTAAAAAAAACTACTTACTAGATCTCGTTCAAACCAATTTTCGGTGGAAGTTTACATGGCAATGTATATCATATATTTTTTTAGATTTTTCATTCTGTTATTTTAGAAGTTACGGGGGGGGGGACACACACATTTTACCACTTTGGAAGTGTCTCTCGCGCAAACTATTCATTTTAGAAAAAAATGATATTAGAAACCTCAATATCATTTTTGAAGACCTATCCATAGATACCCCACACGTATGGGTTTGATGAAAAAAGATTTTTTGAGTTTCAGTTCTAAGTATGGGGAACCCCCAAAATTTATTGTTTTTTTTCTATTTTTATGTGAAAATCTTAATGCGGTTCATAGAATACATCCACTTACTAAGTTTGAACAGTACAGCTCTTATAGTTTCGGAAAAAAGTGGCTGTGACAGAATCGGACAGACAGACGGACATGACGAATCTATAAGGGTTCCGTTTTTTGCCATTTGGCTACGGAACCCTAACAACCCAATGACAACAAAAAGCAAAAACAAATGCAGATAGTGTAAAACTTTATTTCCATATCACTACATGTCAAAGTTTTCCAAAGTTTTGACAGGAACACCGCAGGCCTCACACTAGCGGGATTAATATCAACATTTGACAGGCTATAATAGGCCTTATTGTGAATGTGCTACAGTTTGAAATGAGTAGAGGGGTTATTATGCTGGTTCCCGTTTAGTTTTCTTTTGTTCTGGACATACTGTTGGAAGAAATGGCGATACAGAAAATTTTAATCTTTATAGATATCAATAAATCCATGTAAATACAGCTCAAGTCTGGAGAAGCTTATATATATTATGTCACAGCCAATTGGTTAAACTAGCCAGAAAATTAGATATCAAGATCGTTCATTAAACGTCGGAATCTATTGAAATAGCTGAAAATCAACCAGCCAAGTCATTGAGCGCAACGTTTAAACAGATAGCTGAATGTCGCGACGCGTCGTGTAGTAGTTTAGTTAAATTGGACATTGATTAATTTATGTCAGAGAAGAAAAGAGTCGTGGAATGTAAGGGGCGCAATACATTCCACGACGTTTCTCTTTCCGAACAGACTCTTAGATGTTTGATTAGGTTAGGTTATGTTCTTTTATTTATTTTATTTGATTTTTTATTTATTTTATTTGAAGCACTTGCCTGAGTAAATCAGTCCTTTTAAAGAGCTGACTTTCAATACGCTAAGTTGTTAAATGTTTAATGACTCTAGTACAAAACAAATTTTCTGGCTTTACACCCCCTCTTATAGGTATTTAAGTGTTCACCAAACAAGCAGGCAATGTGTGTAACAAAAACTTCCCACACTCCGTACAAACTGGGAAAGAAACCCCGATACAAGCCATGTAAACTTCCCCGTTCTTTTGAAAGCACATGCGGTTTCGTGAATGACACTTTTAGGGTTCCGTGGAGGAAACTTCGCTATTGGAATGGGTTCTACTGCAAATTTTTAAGTTTAACTAAAGAGACTTGGGTGTATCAGGAAAAGGTTTTTCTATAAATTACCATATGTGTTAATAGTTATTTGTTTTACAAGGGGGCAAAGTTGTTGTTTAACCGCTCGTGCTAATATTGATACCCGAGCAAGCGAAAGATTCTAAAATTGAACCACGAGCGTAGCGAGTGGAATCTTGAGCGTTGCGAGGGTTTTAAGGCACGAGGGTTAAACAAACTTTGCCTCCGAGGGAAACACAACATTTTTCACCACACCAATGCGAGGAAAATAATAACTATGAAATACTAAAAAAAACTAACCAAATTAAATCCAAATGAAGGTAATAAAATGTACCATTCAAAATTAACATTTATCATCCAAAGTCATCATTTAAAAGTCAATTCTACCAGCTAACATAAGGAAACGACTGAAAATTTGCATCTGATTACTTTGCCCCACATGTGTGGATAAAATGTAACTCAATTATTTTTGAACAATCAAGACGGCCTTTACCAGTTGGTGTGGTGAAAAAGTTATTTGTTTTACAAGGGGGCAAAGTTGTTGTTTAACCGCTCGTGCTAATATTGGTACCCGAGCAAGCGAAAGCTTCTAAAATTGAACGTTGGAAGGGTTAAACAAAGGTTGTCTCCGAGTGATACACAAAATTTTTCACCACACCAACGCGAGGTAAATACTAACTATGAAATACCAAAAAAAAAAAAACAAACCAAATCAAATCCAAATGAACGTAATAAAATGTACCATTCAAAATTAACATTTAAAAGTCAATTCCACCAGCTAACATAAGGTAAAAATTTGCATCTGATTACTTTGCTACTCTTGTGGATAAAATGCAACTTTCTCATTAGTTTTGAACACTCAAAAGGTCCTTTATATTTATTTATTTAAACTTTATTGCACACATAAACAACGACTTTTTTGTACAAATGGCGAACTTAATGCCAAAAGGCATCCTCTACCAGTCAACCATTGGGTCTAACAGAGACATTACTAATTGGTGTGGTGATAAATAACTAACTGATATTTAGTTAATAGAGGTGAAACAACACTGGTGATCTCTTCCTCTGAACTGAATAGTCCAAATCTTAACACAGTTTCTTCTCTGTTTTGACGGTCAGATAATGGTTATTTTCTCAACAATTAGTTCGCAAGCAAAATATTGAGCATATATAGCCGAAGAGAGAAGTTTTTTTTAATGCATCTGAAGATGCGCTTAATACAGGAGTTACTACATAACGACTCAAATTTGACTTACAAAAATGTCTACTACTAATGTTCTCACGTATTATTTCCACCCAACTCCAACCCTATTACCAAGGTTCAAGACTCAATTTACAACAGTTGTATAAAAATAGTTTTGAATTGCGCAGCCCATTCGTACTGATTGTGGTTTCAGGTAATCAGTGTGGTGCAACGTAGGTACTGTGAAACAATTTTTGAACCTTATTACGTACACATAAGGTCATTCGTTGGTCATTTAAATGTTGCTGGTATAATACAACATGAATTGGTTCAGTTGGTTGTGCTTAGCAATGTTGTTATTTGTACGTACAATTGCAGTTGAGTAGAGGATTTTTTTTTATGATATAGTTAGCGTCGGTGGCCGATCGTATAATCAGGCACATCGTATTGTTTTGACGGTAGTCACAAACCAATATATAGGTAGGATAGTTTCGTTCGTTCGTGTACTCATTGAGATCGAGACAGTTCTAACAACCCCAAATACAATACTTACTTTGCGTTGTATTACCACAGAATTCCCATGACCACCTCCTGCGTCTATCATCAGATCAACTCCATCATAATATTGCTTTGTTGCATTTTGCATTTTGGAAATGAAACGTATGTAAATCAATATTTACATACGTTTGCAAAATTTCAGCTCAATCATAAATCAGGAAGCTTCCAAAATTTTACCCACACATAAAAGCTTGTAAAATTCTTTAAATAAAGTTTCACTTTTCTTTAACTTTTCATAAGCCTTAATGACTAGAAAATTTAAACATTGATAAAATTAAGCAATTTAGTTAAAAAGCTTTATTGGATACCTCAATTATTTCAACCCGCCCACATAGTTTTCTTCAGCGAGCTCGCAGTTGCAAACATTAACAAAGTCAAACGGCCTGATTCGAACTTTAAGGTAAGTCAAACATTTGCTAAAGATACGATATATATTAGATTCAAAAGTGACGTTTCTTCAAACAAAAACGTCACTTATGACACGGACATAAGTAAGTAAATATTCTTGAATGCACCACAAAGAAAAAATAATTAAAAACAGATTTACAATTCAATACGGCCCGATTCGAAGAATGATTAAAACATGTTTAAGATCTTGGAAATATTTTTAAAAGATCGATAACTAAACGACATGTCAAAATTTACGTTTATTTCGATTCCGCTGTGATCCCAATAAGATCTATCTACGATATTTCTAACTTTAAAGTGACATTCGTTGTTGCCCGAATCCAGCTGCTTCTGTCAAATATACGACATACAAATGATATCTAAATAAGAACTTATCTAAACCAGATCTTATCGTTATCGTATCTCATTCTTCGAATCGGGCCGATACAATCTATATCGTATCTTTAGGAAATTTGTGATGCAACTATCTTAAAGTTTGAATCGGGCCTAAAGAAACAGTAAACATGCTCAACTAATTTGTTTACGTCGGCTTATAATTGTAAATATTTGGTTACCGCGGACTCGACCTTTATTTACTATTGACCTTTTGACCGCCGCTTATACCTATTGAAAATATTCAGTAGGTAGTCGGCTAGAGATAGACCATGATAAGTCTGCAACGATTTTGATAGCACACGCTGTGAAGGTCTTATTTTAAAAGTCAAACTTCTATGAAATTATGACGTATAAATAACACTTGCACTGCGTGTGCTATCAAAAACATTGCAGACTTCTCTTGGTCTAACTCTATGTTATATTATCTTCCGATCCTGTTATGAAACTCACTTCATTCGTTTCATAAACGCACACTCCTATTATAGTGCCTTTCATTATGTAGCAGTTGCATTAACTACTATAATTTATCTGTCAATTATACATACGACCCGTTTTGTTGCTACTTTTTGCTGTTATTTATACATGTTAGCAATGAAATATAGTATATGTATTGTAATAAGTTAATTTCGTGAATAAAATACATATACATAAGAATAGTACATATACATTTCGTGTACCTATACAGGGTGTGGCCTGTGACAAGAGCAATAAATTAAACCTACATTAGTTCAGCGACTTTTAAAAATAACTTGTTTTGATTTTTATTACGCTTTAAAGCTTATTCGAAGACGCAATACATTGCGAATTTCGTTATTTTAAGTTAAAAAGAGAAAATCGAAAGAGTTCATAATTTTAAAAAGTTATTAATCAAAAGTTACATCGTTAGAGGAGTACAATATATGATTATTTGCTCGTGTTACAGGCCACATCGGTATTTTTCACTTCATCTGTTATGTAAGTTATGTTACAGTAACGTATCTATTTTTGTAATGATGAAAATATTACGAAAAAAAGTACATTAAAACCTACATAATTTATGTCAGTTCCCCAACGAAATAAACATTGCGCACCTGAAATAGCACTAAGACATCAACAACATTATTTGTGACGATCCACGGTAAAAGGTACCTTATGGCGGTTGGCGCTTACGTTGCATAGCATGGCATTAGTATTGGAGCGTCGTAAATAACAGCGTAAGCGCCAACCGCCATAAGGTACCTTTTACCGTGGATCGTCACATTTTGCCTCGTGCGTAAAAATCTCTCAGAATCACGTCTTGTTATTCCGTAAGTGTTTTTGACAATGATGGATTACCGTAAAGAAAACTTATTCATTCACACCACTATTGACAAAAATACTTTCACGTTGGGTATTTTTCTACATTTTAGTAGTGCAAAAATATTCTGATGTTTTTAGGGTTCTGTAAGAGCGAACTTTTTTTTCTTTACTAGTTCATGCTAATATGGCACAACTATGATTTAAGATGTCTATGTAAAAAAATAAAATTAGAATAAATTTAATGTACCACATTTTATTATCGGTCGCATAAAGGTAACATTCGGATGGCAGCTGCATTCATTGAGGTATAAAAAAAATACACTTGTAAGAAAATAAACGCATTTTATCTAGATGCTTTACAGGCAGAAAATTAACAGTTGTCATAACAGTTTCTCCTCTGGCTAGCTACGCAGTTACGCTTATTCTTTAGCTTAGTGATACGTTAAACGCTGAAAATGGCGGACAAAATTTGTTCTCGATAGCCTGTCTAGTACATATATGTCAGTGGCTGCATTACTGTTGCGGCATTACTGCTGCGGCTTTGACGGGGACAGCACTGTAAATTATCAAATCATATTATAAATATTATTCTTGATCAAATGAGTGAAATTTGCATCAAACTTATTAGAAATTATTTTCTTTCTATCTAGTAGGAGGTAAATATGTACCTACTTAATGAAAAAAAAAACTGAGAATGTTGTCTCAGAGCGAGTGTTGTTCTCAGTTTACATTTTTTATTGAATTTATCTCAAGCTGTCATCACAAAACTTTCGTTATTTGAACTTGTGTAGTGGCAGCACAATTTGCAGACTATTTTTTTCTTTGCACAGTCAAATCACTTATCATCGAGAGCATTTAGTTGTATCCTAATTAAAAATACTACGTTTTTATTATAAATGTTTTATTTTTTATAGCGATTTTTTAAATGTGTGGTAAGGCACAGTCTAATTTAAAAAGATCTAGTAAAAACTGCCTACATTTACATCAATAACATAAATTTTATCTTGACTTTAATACTTATAAAACATTATAAAACCACATTCGATTCCCTTCTGGACAGTCATCCATTAAAGGAATCGGATCCCAATTACATCAATTATTTCTTGATTGAAACAAGCGGACTTACGCACCGCGGGCAATTTCGATAAACACAACGAGACGCGTTATCATTTAATCCTGTCATAAATAAACCTTTAAAACCTTTACGCTTGCCGTATGATATTAAATCTGGTATAAATAACAAGAAAAATGAACAAAAACTGCACTGGCTGGACGCCTCTGTCAATTACGGTGCCGGTGTCTGTTCGAAATTTTAAAAAGAAAGATGGCGGCCCGCCGCCAAAACAAAACTGCGGTAGCCCCGAATGTCAAGCGATGAGGATGTGCAAATAAGAAACTGTATCGAGTTTTAGGTGGCGGTGAAGCAAAAAGTAAAGTTTACTGGATTACATGTAAAATAAACTGTATTAAAAGTGTGCGCGTAATTAATTTTAGTAGAAGCTCATCATTTTTTCATAGAACCCTTATTTTATGGCATTTTAAATTAGGAAATATCGATGTTTTACTGCGCTGCCACAGAAGTTGCAAACGTCAATTGGTTATGGTATAGTCAGCATCGAATAGATAGTGAGGGCCAAAGTGTCAAATATAGCGGTATACATCCTTAGGGCCTACGCTAGCTGACGCGGACGCCCGCCGCGTGCGCACGCACGCGGGTGCTATTTGTAGGTGAAATCCGCCGCACGCGTCCGCTTCAGTTAGCGTTGCTAACCCGCTCGTCCGCTCCGCGCACCCGCGCCAGCTAGCGGAGGCCCTCATTGTCATGGTAATTAAGGTTTGTGTAATACATTATTTAAATTAATTAATTTATTATTATTCTATTAAATACAACAGTTGACGCCTACGTGAGTACTTAATAACAAACATAGATTTTGTCCTTTGACAAAGTTTCCACAACAAAGGACAATCAAGTTTATTAGCTATATATTTAAGATGCTATTACTGCTCCCACGTACCATGCTTAAAAGCGAGGCCGTTTTCTTGCGCCAGATAGCGTGATTAGCGTGGAAGCTATCTGTCCGCGTCTTAGCAAACATAGTCGACGCGCTGCAGTATCGTGGAAGCCGTAGTAGCACCCTAAATGCGTTATTATGGCTCCTCTTCACGATGGCCCAGCGCTGGCCCAGCGAGATGGCCATGCGATGGCTGACACGCCACTACACGATGGCGACATTCAGTTGCGATCTATTCGTCTTCCAAGATGGACGTGGGAGCATTAGCCGCTGCAGCAATTTATTTATACGCCACGTACCAACATTTTCTTAATCTGCACAATAATAAAGTAATTAAAAAGAAATGACGTAGAAGATTATGGTGGATGTTATCTATCCATCGCAATAAATAAATAAACTACTTATTATAGTTATTATGGGACAGTATTACACAAATTGACTAAGTCCCACGGAAAGCGCAATAAGGCTTGTGTTGTGGGTACTTAGACAACGATATACATATTATATACATTTTTTTTTTATACTACGTCGGTGACAAACAAGCATACGGCCTGCCTGATGGTAAGCAGTCTCCGTAGCCTATGTACACCTGCAACTCCAGAGGAGTTACATGCGCGTTGCCGACCCTAACCCCACCCCCCCCCTCGTTGAGCTCTAAACACATAGAACTAAAAAAAATACTTAAATACATATAAATACTTAAATACATAGAAGACATCCATGACTCCGGAACGAATATCCATGCTCATCACACGAATAAATGTCCTTACCAGGATTTGAACCCGGGACCATCGGCTTCATAGGCAGGGTCACTACCCACTAGGCCACACAGGTTGTCACCTAAGTCAATTTAAATTTGTGCAATAAACTCTTCAAAGCTTTGAAACCTTACTAAAAATCATTACTTGTCTCTTCCTTAATGTGCCGCTGTGTTGGTATATATTGTGCATATATATATAATTTATGTATGTATATTTAGATATGTAGGTATCTAATATTAATTTCTTTTATTATTGGTATATTTATTTATTTAAATTGTGAATGTACTGTATATACAGATGTCTGCATAATGTATAAGTAATTTTCCTAATCCTCTAACTAATTCGTGCACTATTTGTTATAAAAACTTGTTTTTTTAATATCCTGCTACCTTATTTCTATAGTTTTGGTCTTTATGTTTGGGGTTCCATGTTACGCTTTCTCCCCGATATAACTCTAAAAACTTTATTCTTTCGTGATGCGGCCACATACTCGTCATTTTTAATCAAAATAATACACAGCACGAACGTCCTCACTCGACCGCGTTCGAGCACGCACTGAGGGATGGGCCACGTGTAGATGCGAACAGCCATCGCTGGTCCACTGCCTTTGATGTGCGGACGAAAAACCGACACCGCGGCCATCCCACCGCCATCCCGCGCGCCATAAGCCATCCGACACCACTACCCTCTCTACACGCTGGCCCAGCTTAGTGGACCACTATGATGGTCCATCGTGTAGAGGAGCCATTATACTGTATAATATGCAGAGCGTTGTAAGCCCGCTGCGTGTAATTTACAATGTCCATCGTATTTTTACATACATAATTTTGAACACCGCTTCTACAAATTAGAGTAAGTATGCAAAAGAGTGGTTAGGGTTAGTCTTAGTTTACTAGGTAAAAAAACAGGATACAGTACCGGCTAATAATATATCACCTCCATGTTTTTACGCAAGAACTTTTTTTAAATATTTGTATTTCATAGAGGTTTTTTTGTTGTAATATGTCAACTTCATTTTTTTATTACAGCTTTTTTAGTACCTAATATGCTGAGGCTTCCAGTAGTCCTATTAAACAGTATTTCATTGCAGTATTCATCATACATATATATCGAGGGCTTCATGCTAAAGGGGCGTATAAGCAAGAACCCTACTTTTCAGGAGACACAAAAAACTGAATAACTTTTGTTACAATGTACCGATTGTTCTACAATTTTGCATAGAGTATTTAAATTACTATCTTTTTCATGTGTCATGCCTAGTTTCGTTCTACGTATTCTAAAAAGCAGTAATTATGTAGTTACGCCTCTTTACCACGACAGTAATTTCCGACATTTAGGTTGAAATTTTTTGAAAAATACTTGAGATTTATGGTCGTATAATTCATTTTTTTTTTTCGATATTCGATAATTTAATCATGAAAGGTGGAAATACTGTTAATAATGCGAAATACTTTAATTTTACAGTAATTTAGTCATCATTGTGTATTTTCTTCTATTTTTTCTGATTTTTATACGCCCGTCTGGGCCGACGAATCTATCGTGTAAGTATCATTTATTTGTGGTCGTATAATAGGGCGCCAAATTATATTTAGAGTAAACATTCATAAGTTCATCTAGATTTTACCATTGAAATGATTCCTGATGGTTTTGATAGTGTCAAAACTGTCCACGAGATAAAGCAATGTCGACTCGAGCTGGTTACCGATTGGGTAAGTAACTGTTTTGAATGTTTTTTTGTGTCTCCTGAAAAGTAGGGTTCTTGCTTATACGCCCCTTTAGCATGAAGCCCTCGATATGCATACAATACTCCGTATTCTCTTTGCTAGTTATTAATCTGTGATCGATAGTGCCGTGCGAAGCGGAACACCTTTTGACAGATGTTGACGTCACAATGCGTAGCCAACATACCAATCGTTTACGCTCCGTAGCGAACGAAACGCAACTGTCACTGTCGCACTAATAAGGAAGAGTGATAGAGAGAGACTACCGTATCGTAATTTAATAAAGTCTTACTTACACGGTAGAATACAAAGGGTTGATGTGGGTGGACAGCGATCACCGGGGTCATTGGTCTCTATGGGTGTACCGCAGGGATCAATATTGGGGCCGTTCCTGTTCCTTATCTACATTAATGACCTGCCTTACCTTGTAAAGACCCACCATGACATAGTATTGTTTGCAGACGATACCTCACTTATTTTCAAAGTCAAACGACAGCAACAAGCTTGCAGTGATGTAAACAATGCTATTTCTAAAGTAGTAAATTGGTTTAATGTTAATAATTTATTGTTAAATGAGAAAAAGACTAAGTGCATTAAGTTTGTTACAAGTCACATAAGGAATGAGCAAACAGGTGTCATTGTCAAGGATGAGGAATTGGAACTAGTAGATAGCACAGTTTTTCTTGGTATAACTTTAGATTCTAAACTACAATGGGGTCCCCATATTGCTAATCTCTCGAATAGACTGAGTTCTGCAGCTTTTGCAGTGAGTAAGATCCGTCAGTTAACAGACGTGAAAACAGCTCGATTAGTTTACTTTAGTTACTTTCATAGCATTATGTCATATGGTATTTTACTATGGGGTAGTGCTTCAGAGATAAATACCATTTTTGTTCTGCAGAAGAGGGCTATTCGTGCAATATATAAAATGTACCATAGAGACACACTTAGAGATAAGTTTAAGGACATTAACATAATGACAGTGCACTGTCAATATATTTATGAGAATATTCTGTATGTACATAAAAACATTTCCAGTTTTAAGAAAAACTGTGAAATACATAATATTAATACTAGAAATAAGCATAAGCTCGCAGTGCCCTTCACTAGGCTCCATAAAATTAAGAAATCATTCATGGGTAATTGTGTAAGATTTTACAATAAACTTCCTAATATTATAACTGAATTGTCTGTTAGTAAATTTAAAAATTATGTAAAACGTAAGCTTATCTCTAAAGCCTATTATAGCACACAAGACTACATGAATGATGAAACACCGTGGGATTAAGTGTGATTGTAAAGAATGAATTATTTATTGTTATGTTATTAATGATGAAATTGATAATTCAATGTATATATATACCGTATTTTTTGACATTTAGATTTTATTCTAGAAAGGTTCTAGACTAGTATTTTTATACAATTTTGATGTTTGACGATCTTGTTGTGAAATTCTTATTATTAAGTTTACCATATCTATAATAGTTCAATGTTTTTTTTAGAACAATAATAACTGCATCAATAAATTGCTCTGATATTTAGATTAAGATGATATTTGTAAAATTTGACGATTTAAAAGTGCTTGTTGCTAGGCCTATTTGAATAAAGAATATTTTGACTTGACTTTGACTTGAATTGCCACTTTGAGCATTTCAGTGTTTCAATAGCCTCCATGGTCTAGTGGTTAGAGCGGTTGTCTCTCGATTCGGAGGTTCCGGGTTCGAATCCCAGTGTGGACATGACTGTCAAGCAAAAGTCGCTTTGTGACTTTGTGAGACTATTCCCGGTTTGGCTAGGACATTGCAGGCTGAATCACCTGATTATCCGAAAAGTAAGATGATTCTGTGCTTCGGAAGGCACGGTGTAAAGTCGTTGGTCCCGGCTGCTATCTATCCGGTGGTGCTCGTCATGAGAGCCATGTCAGAGGCCTTTAGCGGCTCAATAACTCTAACACCAGGGTTTTTAAGGTACATCAATCTTACAACCCACACGATAAGAAGACGTGTTTCAAAAGACAATCACGCCGCTTATTTTGATTTTTGGCTATAATAGCAGTCGTTTAGCCCTTCGGTGGGAGTTAGAGTTAAGACGTGTGGGCTTACTTAAGAAAACTGACTTAACTGAATTCCAATAAGATAATTTTTACTATTTGTGATAGTAGGTAAATGGTAGTCACTCAAAAGTCGAGTAGTACAAAGCGATTTTATAGAAAAGAATTGAAATCGGTA
The DNA here is from genome assembly GCF_033807575.1 of Cydia pomonella. Lineage (NCBI taxonomy): Eukaryota > Metazoa > Arthropoda > Insecta > Lepidoptera > Tortricidae > Cydia > Cydia pomonella. The sequence continues at coordinate 5,739,957 of NC_084726.1, forward strand.
GTAAGGGATGCATGGAAATTGCTAAGATAACACAATGATTTACCAAAAAAGCAGTCAAGAAACAATCAAACGATAAAATTTAGAGTGCATTAACTAAACAAAAACAAAAGGTTAAAACAAATCAAAACTTCTATTCAGACAATAAACATTACTCCTTCTTTAATGGTGCCACTGGTAACAATATTATAACTATCTTAAACAATAAATTATTAATCAAAACTTCTAAACAAATAAATACGACATCATTTATCATCATTTTATAAAAAGAAACAATATTAAATCTTCTGTACTAATAAACCTAAAAGTAGTTTAGGTAACAACTTAACCCACTTACGTCTCCATCAAATTATAACAGAGGAATGTTACACTTAAAAATCCTTCAGGCCCATCAGCCTGAACTCTTTCATGTTGAAAACATTAGAGAGGTTGTGTGACAGGTACCTTAGAGAGAGGGTGCTAATTCATGTGCCCTTGCATCCAAACCAATCTGCCTACAGCCCTGGCAAATCTACAGAATCGGCACTTCATGCAGTAGTAAGTAAAATTGAGGTGGCGATCAAAAACAGATCCATGTGCTTAGGTACCTTCATAGATATAGTAGGGGCTTTCGACAGGACCAGGTTCAGCAACATTACAGCAGCACTGGTAAGACATGCCGCGAATGCAGTTAAGACAGAGTGGATAAACAACATGTTGAGCCAACGAACCATCAAACTCGGGACAGGCGAAACACAGCAGGCATTAATGGCAAAAGGATGCCCCAAAGGAGGAATCCTATCGCCACTACTACGGAACCTTGTGGTGTATGACCTGATCACCACACTAATCAATAATCACTATTACACAATCGGCTATGCTGACGACATAGTGATACTGACGAGCGGCATTCATGCAGGTACGGTAAGCGATTTTACCCGCTCTGCACTAGCCATCGTGGAGCGCTGGTGTTTTAACAACGAACTCTCAGTCAATCCCAACAAAACTGAGCTGGTTATGTTCACCAACAAACGCAACTTGGGAAACTTCCGCCTTCCCAAACTGTTCGACACTGAACTCCAACTATCTGCGGAGGTAAAGTGTTTAGGGGTAATACTTGACAGCAAATTGAATTGGAGCAATCACCTAAACGGCAAAATTGACAAAGCCACATTTGTATTCTGGCAATGTCGTAGAATGATGGGCTAACCCCAAAGATAACTCTATGGCTTTACCAGGCATCCATAGGACCAATAATAAGCTACGGTGCGATAGTTTGGTGGCCACGCACCAAACTATCCATAGTTGAAGCTAAACTACAACGACTCCAGAGGTTGGCCTGTATGGCGACCACGGGCTTCCTGGGCCTGCCGCCGCTGCACCTCTTTATACAACAGGAAGCGCTAGCTACGGCGATACGTCTCAAAAAATCTAATCTCTGGAGACCACCTAGGGTACCACACACCGACATCCTCTACGAGGGGATAGGCAAGAAACCGCTAATAGAAGTGGTGACTGACAGGATACCCAGACAATTCGTCTTCGACAAGAAATACAAGATACAGTTACACGAAGAACCTCGTGAAGGACTCAACCCAAGAGAGCTGGTAATTTTCACGGATGGATAAAAGACAAGGTCAGGCACTGACGCTGGAGTAATCTCAGAGGACCTAAACATACATATCTCAACACTACTAGGTGCCCACAACACAGTCTTCCAGGCAGAATGTATGGGCATCATAATGGCAGCACACGCAATCGCCTCAAGGAAAGTATTGGACTACCCCATCCGCATACTCTCTGATAGTCGGTCAGTACTATGGGCTCTGCAAAGTTATACTTTGACCTCAGGGCTAATCTACGAATGCCACAAAGCTCTGTCAGAGGTAAGCACCACCACCAGCGTAATACCATAAACCACCTCTGCAGTGGATCAAGGGACACAGCAACTCGCGAGGGAACGATGCGGCCGACATATTGGCGAGAGGAGGCTCGGAACTGAGGGTGGCAGGATAGGAGCCAATTATACCTCTGCCTTATGCCTGGCTCCGGAACATGCTGCGATACAACACCAAGGTAAAACACCAACAGTACTTGTCTAACCTAGGCACGTGCAGGCAGCCGAAGGAAGCCCGCCCGACAATCGACCCCGGTTTGTCGAGGAGGCTGAGACAGCTGAAGAGGCCACAGCTCCGGCTTTTGACTGGGGCCATAACCGGCCCCAAACACAAACACCTACTAACCCTACGTGTTACAGCTAGCCCCCTCTGCAGAGCGTACATGGAGGCAGAGGAGACAGCCACCCACGTCATTCTTGAATGCCCAGGGCAGAGCCATCAGCATCAGAGCGCTCCACTTCATTGTTATTATTCGCACGAGATGCACACCATACTGTAACGCACTAGACACTGACTGAGAGACAGGCGGCCCTAGTGCGCTTACCCGCTTGACAGAAAGGGATAGCAATATGCGGCAATCAAGGACGCTGTCTCGGCGCCCCTTTGGCCCGTCATTATTTGAAGGCCAACGTAATTTTTGTACGGTCGTATGTTCATACGCCTCTTTGCCGCGACGCACTTTGAGGATAGTTGGTAAAAGTTTATGGTCGTATGTATGTACGCCTATATAGCGTGACACTATTTCGTGGTTCAGACTGTTACGTGAGAGAAGTATATACGTACGCCTTTATACTCCGATGAATATTGGGGACTGAATGAAAATATCACTTATACGCCTTCAGTACGGCTTTTTGGAGCGACATTAAAATGATGCTGTCAGTTATACGCCAAATGATTTTTTAATTATTTAATTAACTAATTGTTATGATAAAATTATGAAAAAAATTGTGCTTACGTATTGTTACAAGACGAATACGATGCCGTTAAAAACGAAAAATGGCATTTTTGCGTATACGCCCCTTTGGCCTGAAGCCCTCGATATGTATAAAATGACTAGTGAATTATGCAATCTACAAACTGACCACCTCTTACTTTTACTGTATACATGTTCGTACAAAAAAAACACAAAAGTGATATATTATTGGCCGGTACTACAGTACAGTACAGTACCGGCCAATAATCCTTCCAACAAAGACGCTTGTAAAAGACAACAAAAAAATGAACAAACTGAAAACAGTTAAAAAAAATAATCTTTTAATAACAATCCATACCTATGCAAATTTTATTTCTACAAACAATTTTGCAGATCGTTTCTCTCGAAAGTTCCCAAACTCACACACACTTACGAACTGAGTGCTTACTTTAGTTACTTGGGGCTCGGTTCACGAATGTCAAGCTAAGATTACTTAGGTGCCCGCTAGATGATGCATATTATCATTTGCGCTCCTTACACATCTTCAAATCAACCGAAAGAAATTCGCTGTTGAACCAAGGATCAGAGCCACAACAGTTTGGGTGATTTCCTCAAATTCGAAAATTCTTTGTCTTTTCCTTCTTCAATTTAAGAGTTATCCTCTTGTCGGCGGAGTATTTTCCATTTCTCCCTCTCGTATGTCATATTTTTGTCCAATCCTTTATAATCATGAACAAATGTCTGTATTTTTGAACAAAATCGCCGTTCAAAAACAATTCCTAAAGCCTATTTTCCTACCTTTCTTTTTCCTTGCTACTTGCCCTTATTTCTTCGACCTTATGCTGTCCAGCAGATATTAGTTCTATGAGTCATGTTTCGCCCTTACTCGGTCCATGGCTGATGGCTGATTAAACCTGGCAAGGAGACTCGGAGACTTTAATTCCCTTGCGGACTGCGGCTAATGGTTTGCCTCATACCAGCAGCTCTGTAAGCTGTAGACCTCGCAAACCCCCACGGCTCCGCCATGTAGAAAAAATCCAGAAGCTGAATCACAAAAAAATATATTTAATTTGTGTAATAATGTCCTATAATATTTATTTATTTATTTAATTAATTTAATTATCTAACCTGCTCATTAAATGCCATGAAATTATCAAAGCACATACGAAAAAAAATGCTGCCCAAGCTGAAATGGAGACGTTTGCTTTTGCTTGGTGTATTAATCTATATACGGTCCTGTTACATATGTATATATTGACAGATGACCTAAACCTAAACGACTGATAACATGAACTTTTAAATTTACTAAAACACGCACGCAGTCGCGGGTAGAGGCCATAAAAGTAAGTATAAGATAATGTCGCTCTTTGGTCTGTCCTTCAATTCCTACATAAAGCCTGTGGGACTTGAAAATTTTTTACAAGAATTACATTCCAGGGAGAAATCTGTTTACAATTGAGTAAAATGATGTGACTAAAATAAATTGTACGGCACAAATCGTAGTACTTTAAAAGTAAGAACGTCTATCCGTGTTGAGAATAATTAAGTACAAGTCTCCCTATCATCTCAACAAAGCGGGATCTATTGAAAATTATCTACGGCATCACCCAAACTGAATTTCAATTAGTTGGCAAAAGTTGGAATTTCGAGTCCAAATTATGTAGATCTTTCATTTTAAGAAAACTATACCACCAGATGGATTAATGGAACTTTCAAACTGAATTTAAAATTATATTTGAAGCAGTATTAATAATGTGCGTTTATCTGTTGCTTACATGCGTAGTAAGTTTACTCAACATTGCCTACCACGCCAAACATTGCCTGTCTTGAAAAATATCAGTGATTCCCTATTTAACATCTATATTTGATTTCTGCATCTGCCTTCAAAATGTGGTGTTGGCGCCGTTTACTACGAATACCATGGACAGCACGTCGTACGGACGCATCCATCATTTCTTCTTCCTTGTCGTATTCTCGTGGCTGAGGGACGTGACGACTGTGGACTGGACACTCTTCACCAGTGCTCCCCAAGCCACTCTTTCTTGGGCCTGGTGCATGCTAGCCTGCAATTTACATCCATCATAGAAGAGTTCGACCTTACACAAGCCCTCTGAGACGTGTCTGCACCGTATTCTTCAGTATTTTGGCCACATTGCTCGCAGAAGCTCTGAAAATCTAGACAATAGAATATAATTGAAGAATAGGAGAAATTTTATTCAAAAACGCTTAAACTTAAGTATTACATGAGCAATGCCGGATTTAGAAGTCTGAAGGCCTCGGGCAAATAAAGGAGTGGAGGCCCCCTGGCCCCAAATTTTTTCGAAATAAAATGGTAAATTTACCGAATTCTCTATTGTGGGGGGCCCCTCTTTTGTGGAGGCCCGGGGCAGTAGCCCCGGTTGCCCTCCCCTAAATCCGGCCCTGTACATGAGACATACAGAACCAAATTATTACTAAGCGTCACTGAAAAGGTCAAAAGGAAAACGTCAAGGTTAAGGATTTCGACGCTGGTCTTCCGAGCAAATCCTTCTGAGAGAGCGCAACTATACGCTAAAGTACAAATTATATACAAAAAGTGAATTTGATAAGCTTATATTACTCTTTTAAAAACTACAATAAAATTTAAATAAATTAAATTACGGTACCTGAACAGTAATTAATGTATTATCATACATGGTGGAATAAATTATATAATTATATTATTTTTTTTTATTTTTATTTAACTTTAAATGAACCAATTGATGATGATTTCCTTAAAGGTGGAGGTATATTATTCCAGCACTAGAGCGCCATATGGTCACCGGAAAAGTGGATGGAAAAAGACCTTGAGGCCGGAGCCCGAAGCGTTGGACAGACCAGGTAGCATCAAGCCTGGAAATGACAGTCAGCATGGCTTTCCACGAGATAGAGGACAGAAGCCGATGGAGAGAACCTATTTCGAAATTTCGCCGAAGGAGTCAGGATCCTCAGTAATGAGGGAACGACGGAGGGGGAGGTTTAATTCGTAATAATGAGAGAGCGATAAGAGAAGAGCATTAGAAAAATATGTAGAGAATCACTGTTTTTATTTGAATTATTGACTTAATGATAATTCCTCAAGGCATCATCCGTCAAGGCGTTAGAGTGTGTGTTCAGATATTTTTGAGCACCTCGGCCGCTCCGATATATCGAAAGCGACACTAGACACGCAATACTCTTCAAATTAATTGGTTGCTAGTATATCCTCGGGCTACTCTGGATACAACCACAGATTAATTAACACACTATAGAATTAGAGATACACCACTCTCAAATAAATTTCAATTTTTAACAAGATTTCCTTTGAAGACGAGTGTAGCAGCAAAAACGTGTTTAAAACGAAACTGAAGAAGTTGCTACTAAATACCTCAACTTAAAACGTGCCTCAACTTAAAAAAATAAATAAATAAAATATAAAAAAATCCCAATCTTGGGCAACTAGTTTTTACATTTGGAGATAAGAAAAACAATACAAACCTTCATACATACATATGGTACTTAGAATAAGTCATAATCATAAATACTTAGATAAATAAATAGTTCATAAGATAAGATCGGCTACAAAAACACTAAGTGACAATGTAACATTCGGCGATAATCGTTGTTTGGCGAAAATTTTGTAAATGTATATTGAATCAACTTTTTTGATAAATAAATTAAAAAAAAAACATAATGATATCCCCGAATAACATCGCTCGACGGCGCCACCCGATTATTTTTTTGCGACATAGTCATTTTTACGAAAAGTCGCAATATGCAAGAAGCCTAAGGCAAGTTTCGCTTAATAGGCTTTGTTCTTGCAGAAATTGGGCGATAATAGTGTGATTTTTTTGAACCTAACAAACGTCTCTTCTTGATCCAGTGGTTGACTGGTAGAGAATGCCCTAAGGCATTAAGTCCACCATTTGTACTTAATATTTTATGTACAATAAAGAATAAATAAATAAATAATATGTTCCAGGCACCTTGGTCAGGTTTTGGGTGAAAGTTGCACATATGAAACTGACATTTAAACGCAAAGTTGTGTTGTCACGTGAGTCCATAAATATACAATTTATAAATGACATGATAATTAAGAAGGTAATATTATGACCACATATTTCAGTTTTACATAAATATAAAGTTAACTTCATTTCAATGTGGAAGTAAATTATAAACATTTTTGCGAGAAATATCATGGATACCAATACTGCTGCCCATTAATATTTGATAGTGGCGTATCTTCTTAATACCTGTTAAGTAACCTATGATTCTAGGTAAAATCATCTAAATTCAGTGAACAATAGCATCGAGTTTCAAGTTTCAAGTAAAATCCACGAGGGCACTGACCTCTTAAATCTCTTGAACAGGGGACTTTTAGAAGTATATAAAATTAAAATATACAAATGTTTGGAAAAGCATCTTACACAGATTAACGTTGTCTTAGGTAAGCTTAAGTGAAATTAAGCAAAGCTTACTTAGAAAGCCTGTGCAGTCGCTATCAGATATATTGGAGCGGACGAGATGCTCAAAAATATCTGAACACGCACTCTTTTTTTCGCGATTCTAGGGTTGGTCCTATATAATAGTAAAAGTGCTTAGTATGGATGTATGAATGTTATTATTGCATGTGACTAAATTTACACCCAGTAATTATTTCTTTAAGCATATTGTGAAGAATCTTCAAATTGAAGGGCTGTTTCCAAAGATAAATTGACACTCACTGTCTTCGTATAAATCCACATACGTTAAAATAAAGCTCTAAGGGCTTCTCAAGAATCCCTCCAAATTTGGACCCCGGGTAAGAGCTATTTTAAGTACTTGTATGTACATTTAAAAAGGGCTTATCTCGCATATGTTTTCTACTATTATATGATCTTTCATGTGATTGGTTGTAGATTGTAAGAGCCCTTGTATCGATAACAAGTGTTTCCGGGTCCCTATGGATATCCTTTACGAATATAAAACCCTTCAAACGGGCGACGTGGTTGCATCGAATTACGATATAGGTCGAGGATATAATGAGTATGCCTTAGTTATATGCTAATTTTTCACCTGGATTGTGAGGGGAATAAAAAAAAACATTTTATTAAATTGATACCGTATATTAAAAAAAAATACCTTCTATGGTATGGCCATATAAGCCGCTGACCTAATGAGTAGACTAGACGTCACTCAACCTCACTATCCAAGGCCACGCGGCCGCGGTAGGCCTAAGAAGCGCGTTGTGACAGAGGACGTGGAAGAAAACAATCTCACACCTGAAGATGCCGAAACCAGGTAAAGTGGAAAAGATTCAGCAGGAAAGCGGACCCTGCCGCTAGGGCGGGAAAATGCTAGGTTGAAGAAGAAGAAGAAAGAAACTCTGGCCCGCGCATGGCCGCGTGAAGAGGGGAGCGCGCCGGGCGCCAGCTGCAGCAGTGGCAGTGTGCATGGCAGGGTTTGCATTGCAAGGTCAATAATGGTCATAATATATGATTTTAGCATAAAATGCAACTTTATGCCACTTTCACACGACTTAGCCTTTTGAACGCCAAGAACACCTAAAGTCGTCGTTACTAGTCATGCCAATGCCAAGCGCCAAGGTTAACTATAGATGTTATGCGGACGCTGTCAAAGTAACCTTGACACTTTCAGGTAAGGTTTACATTTGCTCACTTGCGCCTGTGAACTTGGCGTGTAAGTGTCGTTTTTGTTTAAGTCGCAAAGCGTGCAAAAGGTGAAATACTAACTTTATGAGCATGAGAAATGAGAAGAGCTTTTTCTAGCAGGTGTGTTTTTTTTTTTGGTGCACAGGGGCTCCTTCAGGATAGAATTTAAAGGATTTTCTTACCCAAGTAATTCAACAGCATTAGCGTGCTTGGCAGTGATATGGCAGAACAGCTCAAAGAAACGAAAGAACATGCTTTAAAACCAAATTGTGTACCACGAGGTGATAATGTCAATTTAAATAATGTAAAATTTTAAACTACCTCATACATAATGGTCACCAAAGCCGTATGCAAAAGAGGCGTAAAATTGAGTTATAAAAATTAGGGTCCACAAAAAATGTTACGAAAATTACACGTATTTTGATAATAAGAGACGATTTATTGGGGTTTTCGGTAGTTACGGTTTTGGTTTATTTTGCATAATGTCTTCTCACGGCGGGGATGGGTTTATACAATCAATAAAATTAGAGAGCTTTGATCAAGTGTGTAAATGATTTATTAGTATGTCCATTTAGATACATATTAAAAACAGATTTATTTAAAAAGATCCGGTTCATCCATGGTTTATTAAAATTTGTATTGACATAAATCTTGTCACCTATAATTATGAAATTGCGTTCTTTAAAGGTGTCATCTTCCAATCCGAGATAATCATACATTTTCTAGGCCAACTACCATAATGGCCTTGAAATCATGACAAATGTAATTTGACTAGAAAAAAATCTAAAGAATATTGGTATCGCATTCCGAATAAATAACGCCACTATGGGATAATAAATCAAATTATTTTTATAAAATATGTATTTTGATTTGTGATTTGTGTTTATATAAATTATAAACTGAAATAGATGTCATATATTAAAGAAAAACTGACGAAACTTGCCAATGGCGAAGGCTGGATTCGAACCTGAACCTGAAGTTAATGTTATGGTAAAACTGGCACTGAAAATTATTTTTTACGATTTCTTTTTGTAAAACCTATTGTTTGCAAAAGTTACTTATCACTTCAAAAAACATCTATCAATAAGGATATTTAGACAACGCCCCATAATGGCATCATCACCATCAAAAAGGCGTTTTCCACTAAGTTTCAGTAAGAAGATGGTTTTTTTTTTAATTTGGCATTAACTCTGAAGGTAGTTGAAATCCCGAAAAGTTTATATGACATTTTAGTTTCTAAATGCGATCAGGAATACACTGTTAAAATCTTTCGGTTTCCTCATGATACACCGTGTATTTAAACAATAGAGACGATGTGCAGTTAATCCCAAAATTAAATAAGGACCCATGGAAATAATGTCCTCTATATGGCAATTAAAATCTAAAAGCGCTTCGCCGAAACACACAAAGGAATGATCACGCAATAAAATAGACAATGAAATTGTATCAAAGTCCCTATTCATGAGGTTTTAATGATCGCTCGTAATATTACTTATTTTATGAAATGACGCTGACATCAGCGGTAGTATGACTAATGTTATTAGTGCATTGGGGGAAAATAGACATAATTATAAAGGTATACGTAAGTTTTTAATATCACTATAAACTACAGCATACATGAAATAAAGAATTAATAATAATAAACCTACGGGTTTTAATGATACTTTATGAATTATAAATAAAATGTACTATGTATGTGTATGTATGTTCCCACAAAAGATTTTGCAAGAATGTTTGTATATATTTTTTATTTATTTAACTGTAATCCAACAAACTTCCGACTATGGTTAAAGAGGGAAGAATAGTTTTGTGATCCTAACGAAATAACGGTACTTTTTCTATGAAATTTATATTTCGGGAGAAAAGGATTTCCACTAATTACATCTTAACAAATCACTTTGATTTTAATGTCGTTCGCTTCAGCATAATATATTAGGGATAGGTTTATAGGTTTCGCTTTAAAAAATAATGTTTTGCAAATTTTGAAAAAAAAAGGAAAACCTATAAACCAAAGTTTTCACTGTGCCAATAACATACAAAAAAATCACGAAGAATGGAAAATATTTAGAAGTGGAAAAACATTTTCTCTTTTTGTATGCAAGATCACATCCTACTTCCCTCTTAAAATTAACTCGAAAACATACCGCTCAAGTGTGACCATTATCTAAATATTATAGTTCTAAAGAAAAATATATTTAATATGAACTAGTTATAGGTCTATATCAATTTCTCACGTCGTCATCGCTCAACGAGCTATTGAGAGGGCTATGCTCGGAGTTTCTCTACGTGATCGAATCAGAAGGAGATCCGTAGACGAACTAAAGTCACCGACATAGCCCACCGGATTAGCAAGCTGAAGACTTAAGCCACTTAGTGGCAACGGGCAGGCTACGCAGAGAAGATGGCCGATGGGGTCTAAAAGTGCTCGAGTGGAGACCACGGACTAGCAAGCGCAGCGTAGGACAACCAACCACAAGATGGACAGACGATCTTATCAAGGTCGCCGGAAGACGCTGGATGTGGGTCGCTTCCAATCGGTACATGTGGAGGTCCAAGGGGGGCCTATGTTCAGCAGTGGAAGTCTTATGTCTGAGATGATGATGATGATTATGATAAATTTTTAGCATTCCATTTTTAAACAGCCGTTCAACTGTTATAATTATAAAACACGTTACAAGAATAATTTACTTAATTGGCAGACGGTTATCTTTTGCATAAACCCGTCCTTATCTTAATAAGAAAATGATAACCTGTCGAATAAATGTTTTATCTTTAAGATGTACTGCCTATATTTCACAAGTCCGTATACGCCGCGATTTGCATATGTCGTCCTTTTTGTGTGCTTTAGGAGTCCGTAAGAACAGATAATATTTATTTAATATTAAACAAATACTGACTCATGACCTCTTTGGAGCTAATATTTATTTTTGTTCATATGTACATTCCATGTATACTGTACTGTTAAATAAATGTATAAGGGAAACACTTAATGCTAGAAGATATTTAAAATGTAATTGGAAGTACCATACAATCTGATAAGTTTCTATATTTTATTTTGTCACATGAAAATGAAGTAAAATATCCGATTTGAAAATTGAATGTTTTTTTATGAGAGTAAGCAATTACCATTGCCCATGGACGCCTGCAGCGCCAGAGGCGTTGCAAATGAGTTGCCGGCCTTTAATCCATTCAGCGCTAATCACGACACGTTGTCGTTTTGCACAGTTGAGGATAAGTTCTAACCATCTCGTGCCATATTTTATCATTCCTGCTCTATTATGTCTAAATTATAGATATCTTATCTAATATGGAATCCAGTGTACTGAACTCGGAAAATATTTGATTACAAATATATTCATAATTTTACAATTTGAAATTTTTGTAATACTTTAACGGCCCAAGGTGCTTTCATTTCGGCAAATTTAATATGCACTTTGTTATAACCAATAGATTTACTTTTACATTTACATGCACTTTTATGCACTTTGTTATAACCAATAGATTTACTTTTATATTTACAATCCACTTTTCACAGTTTACGTGCCCGTAAGGAGACTTTTTTTCTCCAGGCGTCATATTTCCTGTGTAGAAGATACATAAACTTAGGTACTATTACTTATATTAGATAGATATAAACGGAATTCAGTGGAGAATGTTGGAGGAGGCCTATGCCAAAAGGCACACCGAACTGCGAGACATTCTTTAATTTACAGACATTATATATATACTACTTATACAACGTTGTACCCAAGGATCGGAAATAAATGTCTATATATATACTAGATATAAACAGGTATATTTTGACTAAACAAATAACATCTATATTGTGAAATACGCGGAGACGAAAACTCGGCATTGTAACGATTCTTTTTTCTGGCATCCCGACATTGCCAGATCCCTATTTTTTCATCCACACATTGCATTGCAAATTTCACAAAGTCGAGTCCCTGTTCTAGCTATAATTTTTCGCAAAAAAAACACGGTGAACCTCTCTCGAAAACGCCCAAATAGCAATGTGCAACATGCAAAACATTCTCAACGATTCAGGATATTTCTGGAAAGTGTCACGAGAATTTAAAGCAAGTTCTGGATGGATTCAGAAAGATTTTTGTGGAAATAAAATAAAGTATGATTAATAATAATATTTATTAGTAGTGTATAGCCGTTTCGAGCGCTTACGTCATGGTGACGTCACTGACAGTTACAGTCAGTCTATGTTAGACCGACGAGCAGCACGGTTGTACCGCGTGATGTTTGTGTTGATGAACCGTTAGAAATACATTATGTCGTATGATTTACTGAGGTAAATATAGTACTTTACAACGTCTGTATCTATTAAGGTATTTTCATTGTTTACTGATAGGGTTTGCACGACGGATCTGAAATTTATGGGAAGATCCGGGTATCCGGATCAATATCCGGATTGCAAACCCAATTCACTAACTTAAATTTCTGAGCACTTTTCTTATAGAAACATATCCTCGATACAATGCTACTCCAAAACATCTAAATATTCCATTTCATATTCAAGTAGCATCTACGGAACCTATAAACCCTACTATCACACAATAACCCGCCTGTATTTGCATTTTAAATTGCCGTTAATTCGCCGGCCGCCTTAAACGCACAGAATTAGGCTGTGTTTGCGATCCTCTGAATAACTAAACACGGAATGTTCAATTAGCACGATTTCTACAGGAATTCCAACCGATACCTTGGCGATTAATTTGCTGGGGAAGCTTAAGATTCTCATTTATGAAATGTACACTAATCTGTGCAAATTTAGGTATTCATTTGTCTTTCCTGTTTCGTGGAATAAATCAAAGTAAGCCAGGCAGCTTGAAACGTTACCCAAAATACGAAAATCTCGCAATATTAATATCGTATAAAAATGTACAGTATAAGCTAACATAATGTAAGTTTATAACAAATCACAGTCAATATCAAGAGTAGCTGATTAGACTACGCGTTAAAAGTTATTTAACATTATCTAATAGCTTAAGAAAACAAACAGATAATTACGTCTTTTATAAATGGAACAACTTGCCAGGACAAAATGAAAAATCAAAGGGTTCTTGAAAACGCGCAGCTACCCAGTCTTGCCGCTTTTCTCAAACTGAGACGATCGCAGTAGCTGGGGCATGTGCACCGGATGGGACCCTCTAGAATACCTCGACGTGACTTGCATGGTGCAGTTGCGTATGCTAAAAGGAACGTTAGAAGACCGATGCTGCGTTTTAAAGACTGTGTTATACGAGACATGTCAGTATTAGAAATCGACCACCATGCCTGGGAAATCTTAGCTGAAGATCGCGTGGATGGCTCAGAGCTCATGAAGGGGAGAAGGCTATGAGGCCAAGCCTGGTTTAATCCGTTAGATAGCAGAAGGTGTCGCAGAAAGCAAACCGGGATTGGAACCTCAGGTGGCATGCATGCTCACGCATCGGCCTCCACTGTCACCAAACCCGTTGTCTAAACAGCAGCAATGCTTAAATCGTCTGCAATAGTCGCAAAGGCCTCTGATGATATAGAACAATTAAGCTTGTACATACTGTTGAACGCGAACTGTTGAGATATGTCTTTATTTGGAAGTGGCGTACACTTCTGTCATATTCTACCTTTTGAATGGTTTTTTTTCCGGAAAGTATGAAACACAGCTTTATTTAAATTAAGATAGCCAAAACTTGCTATATTGCATATTAAGTAGCGTTTATATAGCGTGTATTTTTGGTACGACTACAGAAACAATCAATCATTTAGGCTTTAATGAACACACTTTCATAGGTTTTATTAAAAATGACCGTTACTTTTCCATATAAAAATAATTTAGCAAACAATGTATCACTACTTTGTTGAACTCAAAACGTCGTTTAATGACGCGACGTCACAACTGTCACAAGTGACGCGAAATACATGGCAATGAATCTCGAAAAAAAATCAAAAATTAATTATGTTCTGGTAAGAGTTTAAGAGTAAATTAAAACAATCTTTCAGAATTGTTTTATAGCACTAAAACCTACGTCTAGTTCAAGTTTGTGGCTATATCAAAAATACAGACTGTATAAGAAATACAAGCCGATCTTCATCCTAACATTACAAAATAAACACTACGTAATACGTTTTACTAACAAATGCTTTCCATATGCTAATCCTAATGCAAGTTTGCAGTAAGAGGGAGCTCACGAGGCATTGTACAGTTTCAGAACGAATTGGTTTCGTTCTAGAGCTCGTACGAATTAGGAAGAATGTATTGTGGTGTGAGTAAAGCACCTTTACTCCTGCGGTACAGTGCTATAAGAAATCTTAGAAACTAAATTAAATTGGACCTGGGCATGTCCTTAAACTACGTCCAATAGAGAGGTATGGGCATTATGAATGTCATCTCGCTCTGTGTGGTAGGGCACAGCACAACGGACGTCATTTCAGATCTAGAGCAGAGCCCAACTGGGGAAGGGAAGTACCTCCACCTTATAGAAAACAGCAGCCAAATAACACTAGACCCTACTCAAGTGTTGTTCCTGCCGGTGAGTAAGGTTGCCAGAGCTCAACGAGGGTGCGGAATGTTAGAGTCCGCAACGCGCATGTAACTCCTCTGGCGTTGCAGGCGTCCATAGGCTACGGAGACTGCTTACCATCAGTCGGGTCGTATGCTTGTTTGCCACCGACGTAGTATAAAAAAATGGAAATAAAGGCGAAACAGGGGCGACACTAGTAGCGCTACCACCAGTTTTGACATTGACATATTCGCTCACGTCTAGGTAACTTACTTTCTATGCATCTCGCTCGTACTCGCATATTAGTGTAAGCGAGATGTATAGAAAGTAATTTACGTAGACGTGAGGAATATGCCAATGTCAAAATTGGTGGTAGCGGTACAGTTGACTTGTCACAATAATTATTTTTTGTGAGATTTTTGTAAGCATTTTTTTAATATTTTAAAATAATAAAATAGCATCAAAATGAATGAAACAAAACTTACTTAAGTAGGTACCGGTACATACATTTTTCCCTTTAAATATCAAACTTCGAAAAACACTAATTTAGCTATTTTAGCCCCGTCCATCTTATAAAGATCATGTTTTACTGTTTTGCATACTCTTCGTATTCATACAGCGTCTCCCAATTTTAATATAAAGATCGTTTTCAAGATACGCGCAGCATCTCATTTCCGAAGTTCCTACCAGAGGCTAGTGAGTATAGAAGACTTATAGTAGTAGACTTATAGACAACGCCGTTAGAATCGTCATAGTAGTTGTAGTACACAGCGATAGAGTCCGCTTCAGCTAACTTTACACTGACCTCCCCCCTCCACCCTCCTCCTCCGTCTGGTGTTGCGGTTATCGATGGGCGGCGGTAATCGCTTACCATCAGGAGCTTCATCTGCTCGTTTGCATTCTCTATCATTAAAAAAAACCTAAATAGAACAATGAGCGGAGTGTCATTATAAAAGTCGTATTTTTATAAAAAAAAAAATACATTAATGATGACATTTTGTCAAATGTTGTCATTGCAAATTCCATGCAGAGTCAGCTTGGTCCGACTTTACTAATTTATTGAAAGAAAAAAGAAAGAAAATACATTTATTTAACGCCACAATACATTACATTGGCTACCGCGATGACCCAAAATGAGTTATGGCTTCCGACCTCAGAGAAACAATAATATCGAAGCGAAAAAGCGGACTAAGTAGTTATTTCAGTAGGAGTAAGGAGCAGAGAAAGCACTGTTATTGTGTATCCTTGTCACTGTCTCACTTTTCATTTCCATCTACTTCTAAAAAGTCCCAAGTGACACTAGTTCTGAAGTCCTACGTGCTTCTATTAAGTTCGGAAACGTCAAATTACTAAGTGAATTGTATTCATAGGTACACCAAAACTTGGTGGATAACAATACAACATATATTATATGTATATATCGTTGTCTAAGTACCCTCAACACAAGCCTTATTGAGCTTACTGTGGGACTTAGTCAATTTGTGTAATAATGTCCTATAATATTTATTTATTTATTTTAATTTCATCACACTGCATTTTTTCTATCCCCCACGGATGCACGCGTGGACACACGCACTTGTCCAATTTTACCTTACAGAAAACCGCAACCAAATAACTCTAGACCCTACTCATAGTGTTGTGTTCCTACCGGTGAATAAGGTTGCCAGAGCTCAACGAGGGGGGGGGGGGTTAAGGGTCGGCAACGCGCATGTAACTGTAAAGCCTCTGAAGTTGCAGGCGTACATAAGCTACGGAGATTGCTTACCATCAGGACAGCACGTGACGTAGTATAAAAAAAATACAATATAAATAACAGTATAGTGTTAGTTTTCATACGCACCATGCTAAAATACTAAAAAAAATAGCACCTACACCAATGTTGAAGCAAGCGGGGCACAAGTTGTTACAATTACAACCAGAAATGATTGCGGGTAACAGGTAACTAAAAATAAATCATAAGTATCAGTTAACTGGTTAATCATCGATTCGTTAATCGTTTCATCGTGTCGAATTGTTATTTCTTTGATTTTGTTAAATGTTTTAGTACGAATAAGTGAAGAAATAAAAAACAATTAGCTGAAGATAATTCAAAAACTTACACAACCGAATATAAAATATCGATCATTTTGTTAAATAAATAAATAAAAATAATATTCGTATTCGCTCCCTGCAGGTGAATTATGGATGGATAGATCACGTGATAAAATAAGTGTCATTTTATCACTATAAAGCTGATTACAACACTCGGTATTGATGTTGTCAGTCTTATATGTTTACTAGCCTATGGTCCCTATATCGAGGGGTGACGATTTAATAAGGTTAGGCGCCGTAATTGGACTGGATCCGCTATTTTGTTAAGGATTTAGGAACAATGTGGAATGAGAACGGTCTTTTAAAGGCAAAGTTTATAAAGCTTCATTATCATCATAAATTTAGGAGTTTAGCTTGTATTCATGTAGTTGTTTTTGATATTTTTTGGGAGTTTCCGTTTGTGATCTACTCATATATCCTGCTACTATGAGTAGTATGTCGTTCTAAGGCTTGTCTTATCGTAGACTTATAGTACGTATTCATTATGTTCGGTGGAATCTAAATAATTTTCAACAGGGTGGTTGACTGACTAGTCAAATCAGTTTTTAGGGTTCCGTAGCTATATGGTAAAAAACGGAACCCTTATGGATTCGTCATGTCTGTCTGTCCGTCCGTCCGTATGTCACAGCCACTTTTTTCCGAAACTATAAGAACTATATTGTTGAAACTTGGTAAGTAGATGTATTCTGTGAACCGCATTAAGATTTTCACACAAAAATAATTAATAAATAATTTACTTTAAATACAGGAAACATCCCTATTGGAATAGTTCTCAATCAATCAATCAATCATCGTTTATTGCACCATGGTAAGAAATACAAACGTTTTGTAACAAAATAGTAAATTCTCTCATGGACCCTAGAAGGGTATAGAAAATATTATCCTAAATTAAATATTATTCAAATAACTTTGTACGGAATATACTTATTAAACTATAATTTTATTTGATTAATACTAAGCTAATTAACCAATTTATCATTGAGTAAATCTGTAACTGAATAATAAGCTTTTTCTGCAAGGAACGATTTCAATAAATTTGATGGGTTAAATTTTCAAACAAAACAAAATACAGCAGGTTCAAATTTCACTGTCTTTTGGATTTTTCTTGTATGGTTGGGGCTTAGGTGGACATGTCACTTTTGCATTTACATATTTGTGAAAACATGATGGCCACGATAACAGACAGTAACATCGTGACCATCATAGGGGCTATCACCAGTATGACCTACAAATTGCTTTTTTTAATAAATTCGGAATAGACCACGCCAATAACGCGTCTTAAGCGGAAAAGCTTAAAAAATGTGTTAAAAAGTTACAAGGACCAGTGTTAAAAAATGGTGTATGACGCAGGAAATCGTATTAAACTTTGTCTTAACAAGCATATCGTCGGCTGAGAATACTTTTATGCCGTATCCATTTTCGAGCAAAATAGTTTTTTAATAAATCTTTAAATATCAAAAATTATGATATACTTAATTGACAGTTTTAGATTTATTTCATTCATAATAGTAAATTATAATATAAATTATTTCAAGCTAATCTATATGAATTTATATTACCTATGACAGAAAAAATCATCAAATATCAATAGCAAAATAAATTCATCACAATGTCAAATAAATATTGGGAAATAATTATACAATGTCAAATATAATAATTACGGAAAATATGTCAATTTGGCTACTTATACCTAGTATCTCGTAATGATCGTCAAATTAAATTACAAGGCATTACAATATAAGATTAAAATAACAATTATCATATATTAAAATCAATTCATAATATTACATGTCATTTCCATATATTCTATTACGGAATATAATGGACTATCCAATAAATTAAAAAAACTTAATTGGCGTTCGAATGCTTCTTCAGATGGTTCGGTTCGCAATGTTGCAGGAAGACGCTCATAATACGTCGGCCCTATCACCCTATTCCGTTTAAATACTTTAAATATACACTAATCGGTTTTTAAAAAATCAGCCAAGTGCGAGTCGGACTCGCACAGGAAGGGTTCCGTACCATTATCAATAAAAACGGTCACCCAAGTCCTGACCGCGCCCGACGTTGTTTAACTTCGGTGATTGGATGAGAACCTCGAGATTGGAAAGAACTATTTATTTTATTCTGTTTTTAGTATTTGTTGTTATATCGGCAACAGAAATACATAATCTGTAGAAATTTCAACTGGCTAACTATCACGGCTCATGAGATACAGCCTGGTGACAGACGGACGGTGGACGGACAGCGGAGTCTCAGTAATAGGGACCCGTTTGACCCTTTGGGTATGGAACCCTAAACACATTCAAATTAATATTGGGCCATACCCGCATTTTACTATAAGATAATACACTCTGTTAACAGAAAATTATCATGAATATCGTGACATACCTATCCAAAACTTTGTGTCATGTCATACATTACACGTTTAACATTTACTCATCAAAAACGGTAATGGCAATAATAAAAATTCTTAATATTTCTATGGTACATACGATACATAGTAAACATATGTGCCTAAATGGTAATAAGTTGAATGTTTCCTAAATATAAAACTATTAAAAACACTTTTTTTTGCTTCTGTTTGCTCCAAAAACGCATTCTCACCCGACGATATTCCACTGTATAGAGAAATAGCACGTATACCTACAATTACTAAGATGCCTGTTGAATACAAGCACCAAATAAAAGTGTAATAAAGCAATAAAACGCTATTTTACATTCTCCATGCCGCCACCGACCACGTTAATTTATTTTTAATTGACTACGCCGTTTTCCAAACTTAAAGAGACGTATCTGACGACAGATTACAGGGTAATTGTGGTCTTAGGGCTGTAAATGAAAAAATCAAACTCAACGAACGGGGAAACATGGAAAGGGGACGATGGAAAATATGTTTACATTATTTGATGTATTTTAACCATAGCATAACCAATGAACTGTCGCCTGCGGTATTTTCGGACCGATATGCCCTTCAAACCTTCAAGAAAAGAGCGTACTCCTATCTCAAAAGCCGGCAACGCACTTACAACCCCTCTGGTGTTGCGGGTGTCCATGGGCGGCGGTAATCGATCCTTCTTCTCGTTTGCCTCCTATAACATAAAAAAGCCATGCCCCTTCGTTTGAATTTTTACGATTTTTTTATTATTATAAAAATTAGGAGCGAAAAACATATCATACACAATTATTAATGCTTATTTTGTTTGAATTTTTACGATATCTTATATTATTATAAAAATTAGGAGCTAAAACATAAAAAAAATTAAATGTTCCTAATAATAATTATGATAATTAAACATTTGAAATCAAACCAAAGGATGCCCTTCCATCAATAATCGTGAATAATTGTACAGCTATGCAGCTGTTGTTGATATTCATCAAATTGTGTCAAAATATATTCATATTTAATATAAAATAAGGACTATACGTTTGTATGAAAACGCGATTTCGTCGTCAAGGTCTGCTTTCGTCTTATTAAAAGGCCAATTCGAACGTGCACCTGACATAAAATCGATATTTTAATAATATTGGATTCATATCTGTTAGCTGTCAAACTTATTGTAATACTTCCTTAATTTAAATTATGGCGAAACATTAAATTTGCCGTTATTTTCAAATAAATTATAAAGAGGTATACCTATAGAGGAAGGTTAGCAAGCTTAAGGATAACAAGAAAATATAGCCCCAAAAATAAAGGTAAATTTTGCACCCTGTATGGGCAATCTATGTCTGTTACGACGTTACCAAATCGGCACATGAAAACGATTCCAAGTTTGAAATAGAATTGTTTTTTTATTGGGCCTCAGGAAAAGTCTTAAATTAATTTCTTTGTTTAGTTAAGTACCAAGCTTTCCTCATTTTGTGTAACGTTTTAGTTTTACGTGTTTCAGGAATGGTGTTTTGTTATAAAGTACAACGTGAAACAACTGATTAAAAGAAATAAAATTGCTGTGAGGAGTATGGTTATAAGACTGCTAAAACACCTTTTAGTACCACGCGATTAAAAGTAACGGGCACCATTTTATCACACTGTCATGTAGACACGAGCGCTGGATGGCTTTATCCACGTGATGAAATATGTATCACTGTTGAAAGACAGATATTGTCACTAGCACGTCATATCCGTATTGGGTTAGAATCCCGGTAGAAACACTCATTTGTGTCTTTACCATGATATCTTTTGACGACCGGTCTGGTCTAGTGGATCTAGGATTCGAACATTTCGAACCCGGGACTATCGGCTTCATAGGCAGGGTCACTACCCACTAGGCCAAACCGGTCGTCAAATGTTTTCTTCCTTTAAATGGGCCACCTGTATGTGCAATATTATTTATTTTATTCATATTCATTATCCATAACACGACGGGGTACCGATTTCAAAATGGCGGATTTTACGATAACGACTGTCGAAAGCCGTAAAACGACAATTGATATAGTTTTAACTGCGCTGGCATCAGCGAAGTCGTTAAATAGTTATTAAATAATTATTAATTGGTAATAATTTTGCTCGTAATTTATTGAGTACCTTGAATATTAAGGAGTGTTTGACGGAAAACGCAATAAGCGCCTATTGTGGGCTATATGAAGTGAGCTTGTATCTATGAAATTCGTATAATTGATTATAATAATGTATGCAATTTTCAACCTTATTTTATTGGTATAAGGTGCACAAATGTGTATAAGTTTATGACCACAAGTAGATAGATATGACATTTTGGTTTTAAACATCTAGTTTTATTAGTTTCTTTTGAGAATGTCTAATTTTTAATTTTGATTGAGACATTTTAGGGACAGTAGGTCAATTAAAATATGGATGAAATTTGTAGGTTAATATAAGTATATAACACAGTATTAAAATATACAGGACATTTGTCTTAAATGTGAATACTAAATCTGTGTATGCCCTCCTAAAAGTAGGGTAGACCAAGGCCAATCGGATCACAGGGCGAATCAAATCACGATGTAAAAATCTGTTGATGTTTCAAATATTGCATTGATACCAGTATCAGCACACTGAAATAGCAACGTACGTCACTCCTATTAGCCTGCGACGCCAGTCATTAGAAATATTTTAAATATCAATAGGTTTTTAGTCTGATTCAAAATTTACCCTGTGATCCGATTGTGGATTTCGGTGATCCAATCTTGGAAGTAGGTCTCTTCCCTCTTCTTCTACTCCTGGCAATCTTGTGCCCGATGAATCCAGTCGCGACCTCCGTGTTGTCAGATGTCGTCGACCCAGCGCTGTGGTGGTCTGCCATTCCCTCGGGTGTCGCCTGTGTCTACTATAGTTAAAAACACAAATTATTATCTCATAAAGTGATGGTTACAAAACACCATAACCTTTAATATTTAAACCTGCAGCGTTATTTTACGCTGATTAAAAAAAGTGAAAATTTACGGTGCCACGTAAAAGAGCTTTAAAAAAATTAATCCGTACACGGCTCTCTGGCCGGCGGCCAGGCAAAGGCTTTTGTTTCGGCCAATAATAATATGGACACTCGTCTCGAAAAAGCCTTGTTCAGGAGCGGGCTTCATTATTTATATGTTTTTATATATACCTCATACGGCAAACAAACATACGGCCCGCCTAAGGCCGGCGCCCCACTGCTGCGCACGCTACATCCACGGCCCACGTTTTAATACAAACCGTGGGCAAGCCCACGAAATTTTGTATAGGAACGTGGGTCGTGTACATAGCGTGCGCTGCAGTGGGGCGCCGGCCTAATGGTAAGCAGTCTCGGTAGCTGATGTATGTACGCATCCTCGTTGAGCTCTGGCAACTTTACTCACCGGTAGGAACACAATACTATGAGTAGGGTGTTATTTGGCTGCGGTTTTCTGTAAGGTGGAGGTACTTCCCCAGTTGGGCTCTGCTCTAGGTCTGGAATGATATCCGGTGTGCTGTGCGACCACACAAAGCGTGATGATACTGATGACATTCACAGTGCCCGTGCCACTCTTTTGGACGACACATGATACGATTTTACAGTATATTTGAGTTAAGCACCTCTTGCATGTAATTGTTGGTACATTATTTAAAAAAAAATGCAAATAAGATGAATATTATTATGACAAATTTAAGTCTCTTTCAATGCACCTTACCTACTTAGTTTACATTTTTAATATTCAACCCTAGCTTGAACATGTCATGCTCAATTAATTCTTGGGGTCGCCACTTTCCTGAATGAAGGAGGCGATGGCTGAGATACGCGTCATACTCCTGAACGGGTGCTGTTTGTGGAGACCGACCAGTCTGTTTAAGCTTACACGGGCTACATGTTATATTATATGTAACTTTACTTTTGAGTGGCATTAACGTGAGACATTTCATTCGGTTCGTGTCTGTTTGTCTGATTTAATTTCTTGTCTTTTAATTATTTATATAATTGAAGACCCTGTACATCTCTAAGGATAATTTAATAAATGTTTTTTTTCTCTGACACTTAGCGTCTTTTACATCTCTAATCTAAAGAATTTGAGTATTTTTTGTTTGTATTTTTTATCATAGTTTTTTGTGTAATTTGACATTTAAGGACTGTGTAAGCGACGCGATTTTCTTTTGTAATTTACTTTACATTTTTTATTAAAAAGAGGGTGCCTGGAAGTCTGAGTGGAATGTGCCGGTTCAGGGCGACCGAGGGGAGCGGGAGAGGAGGGGGACAATCGGAGATTTGTCATTGGCTCTCAGCGGTCAGTCGATGTATAGAATCACGCGCTAAGGTACATGCTTCTCGCTGTCCAAACACCCTTACGTTTTGCTACTTTTAAACTGCATATCATTTCACCACGTCCCCTACAAGCTGGTCTTCGAACCTGATCCTGAACTCTGAATGTACCGGACTCCGATACGAAAAATGAACACACGGAGCAGTGTTAAGAAACAAGAAGAAAAGCAAAAGGAGCTTAAGGCCGAAAAGGAAATACCTACGCAGAAGCAGAAACCAGTTTGCCAAGCGACTCAAAACGACGAACCTGCAAAAATAAAATCGATAGATAAGAAAAAGGAGCTACTCGATAAAACAATTACTGTAGATGTGGGTAGTGCAAGTGAAAAGTGCAGAATGGAGGAAATTCCTAAATCGAAATCTATAAAATCTACTCGAAAGTCAAAAGCATCAGGTTCTGCGCGTTCTTCAGTCGTGGCCAGAAAGAAGTTGCTAGAATTAGAAGCGGCAGAAGCAAAAGCGCGTATACAAATGGAATTAATCGACAAAAAGCTAGCGGCGGACCTAGCACAATTGGATGAAGAAGAAGAAGAATACAGTTCACAATCGGAAGCTAGTGAAATTCACACAAACAAAGAAGTGGAGAAATGGTTAGAACGCAGTCAACTGGAACTGAAAGAGCAGCCTGTGCCACCAACGGAAAACACATTGGACAAGCTGTACCCGCCGCCCGCGCCGGCTGCACCAGCGCGCGACGGCACCGAAGATACAGTTCACCTACTGGCAACGGCACTCAAAGACATAGCCGCAGTCTCCTCTACGAATGGACCTAACGCTCGAATGTTGAGCCGCCTCTGCACGCCGCGAGATTTACCCTCTTTTTCCGGTGACCCAATGGAGTGGCTCCAATTCAAGCAGGCGTATGACGAATCAACTGAAGTGTGCAATTTCAACGACAATGAAAGTAAACCTATAAAGCGTTCGTGGCGCATCGGCTCGGGGAATTAGATGAATTAACTCAATCTGCTCAATGGAGATACGTACCTACGAAAATGAACGTAGCTGATATTGCTACACGAGACACCTGTGAACTCAGAATGCTGGAAAATGAATGGTTTCACGGTCCCGACTTTTTGTATGGCAATGAGGAAACTTGGCCTTCAAATAAACAGCTGACGAAGCCTAACCCTTTGGATTTAGAGTATACAATGATTGTAAATGTATCTCCTGAAAACTTACCAGCTGTTCCTGAACCTGAAAGGTTTTCGTCGTGGTTAAGATTACTTGGAGCTACCTGCGCTATACTTATATTTATAAATAAATGTAAAAAACTTACTTGCGAGATTAATGGAGACCTGAAGGAAAAAGCGGAGCGCTTGCTAATCAAATATTCTCAAGCGCAGTCCTTTCCTGAAGACCTGGATAACCTGAAAAATAAAAGAAATTTAGACCGGAAAAGCAGATTACTTACCTTGACCCCATTTCTCGATGAACACGGTATTCTGCGCGTCGACGGACGAATTGGGGCGGCCCAGGAGGTACTACCGGAGACAAAACAACCCGTGATCCTCGATGGAAGTAATTACGTTACTAAGCTGATTGTAAAACATTATCACGTGACGGCCGCACATGGAAATCAAGAAGCAGTGGTAAATAACCTGAAACAGAAATACTGGGTTATTCGAATTCGTCCAACTGTGAAACATGTAAGCAGTAAGTGCATGTTCTGTAGAATAAAAAAAGCGCAACCGCAACCACCTAGAATGGGTGACTTACCTCCTGCTCGCATGGCCCACCATCAGCGCCCGTTTACGTTCTGTGGCATTGATTTGTACGGACCAATGGAAGTAACAGTATTGAGACGTCGAGAAAAGCGGTATGGAGTTTTATTTACGTGTCTTACCATGAGAGCTGTTCACATAGAAATAGTCACGAGGCTCACAGCTGACGCACTAATAATGGCTCTGCGAAGGATGGCGGCGCGTCGTGGTTGGCCTCAGCAAATTTTCTCGGATAATGGCACAAACTTGAGAGGGGCTGATAATGAACTTAAGAAGTCTATTAGTGAATTAAATCACACCGCATTAAAAGATTTGGCCTTGAAATATGGCACCACTTGGATTTTTTTGCCACCAGTTAGCCCCCACTGGGCTGGCGCGTGGGAGCGACTTATTCGATCAATAAAGGCATCACTCAAGGTGGTATTAAAAGAACAGGCTCCGCGAGATGAAGTTTTGAGCACGTTCATGGCAGAGGTCGAACAGATGGTAAACAGTCGCCCGCTTACACACGTCACAGTTGAACCGAAAAGTGATGAAGCCCTCACGCCAAATCATTTTTTACTTGGTAGTTCTTCCAACTTACCGACTCTCGGTTTATTTGATCACTCCGACATGTACCTCCGTAAACAATGGCGAACCTCTCAACGACTTGCAGACCTATTTTGGAAGCGGTGGGTACGAGAAGTACTGCCACAGATGATCCCTCGCCAGAAGTGGCACCAAGACCAACGACCCTTACAAGTGGGAGATCTGGTATTGGTTGTGGATCCTGCGTCACCCCGTAACGTTTGGCTTAAAGGAAGGATACAGGAAGTGATTCCGGGAAGAGACGGCCGCATAAGAGTGGTGCAGATAAAAACCAAATCCGGAACACTACGTCGATCAGCTGCACGCGTCGCATATGTACCTACTGAAGTTGAGTAAGTGCTGATGCAGCACTGGGGTGGGGTATGTAAGCGACGCGATTTTCTTTTGTAATTTACTTTACATTTTTTATTAAAAAGAGGGTGCCTGGAAGTCTGAGTGGAATGTGCCGGTTCAGGGCGACCGAGGGGAGCGGGAGAGGAGGGGGACAATCGGAGATTTGTCATTGGCTCTCAGCGGTCAGTCGATGTATAGAATCACGCGCTAAGGTACATGCTTCTCGCTGTCCAAACACCCTTACGTTTTGTTACTTTTAAACTGCATATCATTTCACCACGTCCCCTACAGACTGTATACATCTATAATAAAATATCTAATATTTCGTTGATTCCATATTTGTAATTTTTGGCTATTTTTATTGCTTGTATAAAAAATACAAGTAAAACTGCCCCTGTGGCGAATGAAATGTTTGGTGTTAGTAACCTACTATAGTAATGTCAATTCATGACAAATAAATAAAATATCAAGCTCCATTGACACAAAATAGGAAACAGCCGTCAATCGAAATGAAAATCCATTTCCGACGAAATCATCGGCCACAAAGCATGAAGGTAAAAAACGTGTAAACTCCCAGTTTTATTTATTACTGAGATACTGTCGGGGGGATATATGTATGGCGCGGGATAGTAATATATTTTTTGTGCAAAAGGTTTACTATGCCACTGATTTATCTAGTTTAGCTGAGGGTTCCGTGGTCAGATAAATGAATTAATAAATATCTTATTCATGCGACGGGCAAGAGACGAATGAATAAATATCGTACATTCGTGTGACAGGCGAGGGTAGCTGTCCTACCAAGATTAGTCTTGGTAAACTTCTATACAGGGATCGGAAACCGGTATTTTTTGTATGGGAACAAAAACGGTATTTTTTCGTTCTTTGTTAATTATTTCATTTCTAATTGGGCAATCTAATGATACGAAGTCGTTATTTAAAAACACAACCGAGTTCTATATTTGGAGTATAAAATAAACCGAAATATATGTTTATTTCAAAGTTTTTCCAAAAAACCGGTTCCGATCCCTGCTTCTATATTTTAGACTGATTTAAATTGTTATTTTTTTGTTAGTACGGGTTGTTTTTTGATGATACAAGATATATATATATATACGCATTTAGTCGTCTAAGAATACGTCTGTGCCATAAACATTTTTGAGCAAAAACGTTTTCTAATGATTCCTAAAATAAATAAATAAATGTATTGAAATTAAATGAAATGAAATTAAGTTCAATGAAAATATTTATGTCAAATAAGAATTGGCCATAATCAGTTTTAAATTTTTTTATTTTTTTTTAAACGTTGTGATAAATATAAATCTGCGTTATATACAATAATTTACACTCTGTTAACAGAAAATTATCACAAAATTTGTGATATATCTAAAACTTTGTGTCATGCATCAAAAATCAATATCAATTTCCATATCCGTTTATTACTACAGTACGATTATATTACTAGGCTATTACCGTAAGTGGCATTTGAAAAATAAATTGTATACAGTATAATCTCGCCTTATAATTTCAAAATTATTTTACGAATTTCACCTGCCGTCGTTTCGCGGTTGATTTTGTTCAACAGAAACGAAACAAGTACTTAAAAGTATTTTACTTAAAATGAAATATATTCTTCTTAATTCATTTCAGCCCCTGAATGCGGCAAAAGCCAACTTGGTCTTTCAGCTCAGCCCAGAGAATTCCTTCTGGCATTAAGTTCTACATTTGCATTTTCCTATATCGTCAATGATGTGTACTAAAAAATTAAAATTATCATTATATCAATGATGTGTAAATATAACTAACATAATAATAAATATCTATAGGAAAAAAAACATATTAACAGTAAATTTACGTTTAGCCTGCAAACTATATATATTACGCGCGTAGGTAGTTGAATAAATAGCATGTACCTAAGAAATACTAGTCTACTCTGATTTTTTTTTATATTCGTTAATTTCGGGATATCGCTAAGTACATTTGAGGAAACTGAATGGCATAGTTAATTTTCAAAAACGTTTGTTTTTAGTTTTATGAAAAAATAAAAACAAAAGTTTTTGATAATTAAATGCAGCATTTAAGTACTTACTTAAATGCTACATATAGGGGTGTTGTAGCACGGGTAGTATATTTAAGTCAACCAAACAATTGAAAACTTTGACATATCAATATCATTTTAAGTGTATTAACTCATACTACATACATTAGTATGTAATAACGTTATTGTACATACTAATCAACATGTAAACAGGCACTAAGGCAATTGTACACGCTCGTAGGGGCCTTATCAGATAAAAATAAATGATTATCTCCAATATGGGTTTCATTAGAATACCGATGTCTCTGAGAAAGTTACATAATTAAAGCTCAGGAATGAATAAATAAGGTATGTTTAGTTTTACTTGCTCTCTCTATATTTGAATACCGAGAATACATCTTCGATAATTATTGGTTTTACTTCATCACTTAATAAGGTTGAATCCTTAGAACTATCATCATATAACAGATGTTTAAATAATAAAGACCCAACGCTAAACGTTACTGTTAACCGAACACATAAGGAAAATAGAGCCCTCCTAAATGTCTCTTATACGGGACCCAACAAAAGCTATGCAAATATACTGGAACACCTGAAATGCACAAGCCAATGCCACGGGGTTAATGTTAAGGAAAACGGATTCTGATAACAGCAGCCGTGGGAATGAGATGTGTAGTGCCTGTATATTTTCTGTGGCCTGTAAACAAGGAACGTCTATAGGAAGTAACGAACGTTTGGTGCAAAATGTTTTATTTATTTAAAGGTTTTCAAAACATACTTTTCTATTATGTTTTATATTTTATCGGTGGCGTGGCAAATAAGCATTTGGTCCACCTAGTAAGCGATTACCGTAGCCTATACATACCTGCGATTACGGCCGAATGATTAGAAAAATTTACACTCTTTTTTTGATATGAAATACTTATACGAGAAATTATACTCAAACTACGATAAAAGCGACGACATGTCTGGCCTAGTGGGTAGTGACCCCGCCTATGAAGTCGGTGGTCTTGGGTTCAAATCCTGGTAAGGGCATTTATTTGTGTGATGAGCATAGATTCCTGATTCCTCAGTCATGGGTGTTTTCTATGTACCTCTTAAGTATTTATATATTATACACAAGCCTTATTGAGCTTACTGTGGGATTAGTCAATTTGGATAAGAATGCCCTATGGCCTTGTAGTGTTGTGTTCCTGCCGGTGAGTAAGGTTATCAGAGCTCAACGAGGGTGCGAAGTATTAGGATCGGCAACGCGCATGTAAATCCTCTGGAGTTGCAGGCGTACATACTACATAGGCTACGGAGACTGCTTACCATCAGGCGGGCTGTTTACTTGTTTGCCACCGACGTTAAAAAAGATATATTTTACAATACGGTGGCTAAATAAGATAAAATAACACCTAAGTTCAAAGGAGTCTCAAGATAAACTCACCTAATTGTATAATTCAAATGCATGAGCATGGTCCTTATCACGCGAAAAATCTTAACAGTGTGATTCAGGATTCCCATCTGCCCGGAAGAGCGCCATCTACCTACTAATTCGTACACTAACACTTCACATTGAATACGGATCGGTGGTGTGGTTGAGCGTAAACCCTCCGCTCTGCGAGAATGTGGTGGCCCGCCTGTGTGACAGGTTACTTATATAACAGCACGTGGGCCTCGGTGTGGTCAAGCATGGGCGCGGAGAGCGGCGCGACGGACTGGTTGAGCGTGAACCGTCCGCTCCGCGCGGGTGTAGTGGCCTGTCTGTGTGACACGTTACATATAGAACAACACAGGCCTCGAGGCGCTCGGGGTGATCAAGCATGGGCGCAAGCGGCGTCACGGACTGGTCAACGTGAAACATCCGCGTGGATTCCGCGCAACGCAGTTGTAGTGGCCACCCCCGACGTTACTCGTGTGGCAGATTACGGCGCATAGCGAGTAGCGGGTTATTTTTGATTAGCAATCTGGAAGAATGATGTGTATGTTACGTTAATAAACTTTTATCTACTTAAATGCATTGAAAGTTTCGATTTGCAGTTAAATATCACTCTAAAAATCCGCATTTAGTACAACATAATTAAAACTGTGTCATATAGTGAGTTGAAACCTATAACGGTCAGTAAACTATTTTCAGTGCGTTATGATAACTACACAGTGGTTAAAGCACGCGCTGATATAGTTAAGATAATGCCTGTATCACTATAGGTTATTTGAGCCATTTTTACATATATCAAAATGTAATAAATCAATCTGAGTTTACCTTCCAAAGGTACGTTTTACTCACCTTGCCGCATCCTATTAAAAAACCCATTGACGAATCATCTCAACAGATAATACTTATGATTAGAAAATCGGCATATCCATTGAGCAGACACCACACATACGGAAGGTAACAATGCTGTCTTACTCATCCACATCGGTGACAACTGCGTATCTACTGGCAAATCTATGCACGGCTGAACAATGATTATTATTTTAGAGAACTACAGAACCCAACAAAGGATATGCAAATGTTTTCGTTACACTCGTACACCTGAAATCTGGTCCGGCAGTATAGACGTAACAACCATCGAAAAACTTATTCAAATCTATACCTTATACTTGTGCAATAAAATACAAATTGGAACTATGTTTTCAATGGCGGCAACGGCTGTTAGGTTTAGTGGGAAATGTTGCGGGTGTAATGATAAGGAAAACGCTTTCTGTGTACAAATTTAAAAATCTGTCATTGATTTCGTATTTACATGGTATACCTATTATAAGTGTGTCTTGCCTTTATTAAGATCCACAAGAACATACATGACATGTGTTTAATTTAATGTAATTTTTTATATTAATTATTATTTATTTACAGTATGGGGTTATACAAAAAATCGGACAAGTGCGAGTCGGACTCGCTCATCTAGGGTTCCGTACTTTTAAATATTTGTTGTTATAGCGGCAACAGAAATACATCATCTGTGAAAATTTCAACTGTCTAGCTATCACGGTTCATGAGATACAGCCTGGTGACAGACGGACGGACGGACGGACGGACGGCGGAGTCTTAGTAATAGGTTCCCGTTTTACCCTTTGGGTACGGAACCCTAAAAACGAGTGCACAGGTTTTTAAAAGGTCCATAGAGTTGCAGGCGTCCATAGGCTACGGTGACTGCTTACCATCAGGCGGGCCGTACGCTTGTTTGCCACCGACGTGGTATAATTTTATTTAAAATTGTATGTTGTTTCAAATTTGTTTTTATTTAATTGTATTTTATTTTATTATGTAATGTAATTAGTTTAAAATCCATGGGTTTTTTGGTGACGGGTTCTCATGACACTTAAGAAGGAATACCAGCTGAACACCTTCTCAGAATTGAGAATTTTAGTTGTAGCTTAGGCGACAACTGTAGCTTAGGCGAAAAATCTCAGAAATCCAGGTTTCGTTCTCGACATTTTACACCTCCAAAACTTAACCAAATATAATAAAATTTTGGGAGCTGAATGAGAAAGATTGCCTGTGTCTGACTGTTTTGATTTATTAAAACTTCTAGGGCCAAAATTCAGAGACTGGAGGAAAATGTCGAGAACAATAACCACTAATATTTCCATTTAAATGCATAAACAGTAATATTATATCAATTTACATCATTAAACAGTAAAAAAGAACTTAATAGTGCGCACGTCACTCCGAGTTGTGTAATCTTCATGTAATTTCATTTCATTCTTTATTGCACTTATAGATGTTAAAACATTCAACACACTCACTCACCCACCACTATTAGTTGCGTTCCGGGTAACTCATGGACCCGGAACGCAACCAATTCCCAAGAATTACCGTAGACACTACTTTTTACGAAAGCCATCTGACCTTCCAACCCAGAGGGTAAACTAGGCGTTATTGGGATTAATTCGGTTTCCTCACGATGTTTTCCTTCACCGAAAAGCGACTGGTAAATATCAAATGATATTATATATATTATAGATACGTACTTAAATTCCGAAAAATTCATTAGTACGAGCCGAGGTTTGAACCCGTGACCTCCGGATTGGAAGTCGCACTCTCTTACCGCTAGGTCACCAGCGCTGAAGCGGGGGTGAACCCGGGTCATATGTATCATAACATTATTCATGACACAATATTCAATAAAATTGGCCCAGTATTCGGCAGACCACAGTGCAGACTAGATTAAAATCATAAGTAAGTACCTGGGCGACCGAGCGTTGCTCGGTTATAAGTGTTATAACTATTTATTGTAATATGGTGGCGTATAGGTGATAATCCTAACTACATTTTTTTACTAAATTAAACTTGTCTAAAACAATAAAAATTAAAAAAAAAAAAAAAAAAAAAAATATATATATATATATATATATATAAACTTGAACATATATAAAAAAACAAAAGTTAGTCACCGGGCGTGATTCGAACCCGTAACACTCGTTTCTAGCAGTCCGCGTCTTAACCCGCTGGGCCAGACGGACAGTGGCCGGCAACACGAAATTAGCGATCATCTTCTGCGTCGAAAGAAAAACGCATGAAAACTCGAAAACACGCGTTTTCCCAAACATAAGACTAATCTAGATCGATTGTATACCCCCAAAAACCCCCATATACCAAATTTCAGCGAAATCGTTAGAGCCGTTTTCGAGAACACAGAAATATATATATATATTTATATACAAGAATTGCTCGTTTAAAGGTATAAGATATCATAATCCTTCTCAGGTGTTCATCTTGAACAGTACCCCTAGTGTAACTAAATTCGATTTTGAAACTTGACGTACGCGTTTGCGTTTAGTCTCATTTTGTATTGGATTTAGGAAGAGCGCGCCAAGCGGGACGTTTTAGAACCTCAAAATCCTATACAAAATGAGACTTAACGCAAACGCGTTCGTCACGTTATGATGTCGATCAAAGTTACACTAGGGGTACTGATATCAGAGTGCGTTGACAGCGTTTTCTCATGGCTCGAAAATAGAGACCTAAGTTCTTCAAAACATATCGCACGCAATGAAAAAGCACGCGAGCACAAAACGTCACCGAACTAAAAAGTATCGTATTTCAGGCCACATATTTTAACTTTTAACATAGGCACAAACCAAATCTACAAGGCAATTTATTACCCGATGTGTTTGCGGTGAAATTTATTACGTGCTGCAGTACTTTGTGCATGTCTCTGACAGTTTTTTGTGAAAACGAAGGAACTGCAGATCGAGTATGACTTACAAAATAGCGGGGTTGTAAGGGCTGACACAGTATTGCAACGGTTTTCAAGATACGACGTGATATTGTCATACGGTCTAGTTAAATTAAATTAAATATCTTTTATTTTCAGGCAACTAAGGCCCATTATACCGGGTGTGGATTGTAACACAAGCAAAAAATTAATCTGTAGGCTGTATTCCTTAAACTGACCAACATTTGTTCAGCGACTTTTAAAAATTGCATACTTTAAAGTTTATTCTAAGACGCAATGTACTCGTATTGCGAATTTTGTTAAGTTTAAAGCGTGACAAGCAAAGTCAATTACACTGATGACAGCGTACATTGAAGATAATATTTAATTTGTATGAAAAATAGAAAGTCTAAAATTTTCATAATTTTTTAAAGTCGCTGAACAAATGTTGTTCAGTTTGAGAAGTAAAGTCTACAGTTTAATTGTTTGCTTATGTTACAGGCCACACCCTTACAAAACCTAACCTAACCTAACATAATAAAAATCTTAAAATCTAAAAGTCACTTTGGCGACGCAGTTTTCTGTTGCGTAACCTGTTCCGATGACCGCCGATATATCACACCTCGTGGTAATTTTTATTTTCAAATCCATGACTTAAATCTTTTTTTAACGATAAGTGTTTTATTGAGACAAAATTTCAGGTTTTACTAAATATGATTACTCATTTGTTAGAATTTTGTCCCATTAACTCTAAATTTATTTCGATAGCAAAGAACCTAATTAAAGAGCATTTGCCAGACGATTTGATTGTGTGATATGACAATTAACCATGATAAGGGTAATGACGTAGAAATTGTTGGTACATTTTCTGAGATACGAAAAGTCTAGAAATAAAATCAACGGGAAAGGGTAAAGGTCAATACGGGCAAATGTAGCTGCGGGGTGAGGTCACAAGTTCTTCATAACAGGACCTGTTTAAACTTCGATTAGAGTTTAGTCAGAGTTCATACATACCACTAAACTCAAGTAACAAGTAGCAAATGCATGAACTCGCAATAAAACATAATCAATGTGTAAACAGGCCCCAATGTGAAGGCCAACATTTATCCGTATTGACCTTAGTATTATGTTTACACATCGATTAGAGTATAGTACGAGTTCATACATTTACTACTAAACTCAAATAACAAGTCGCAAATGCATGAACTCGCAATAAAACCTAATCAATGTGTAAATAGGCCCCAATGTGAAGGCCAGCACTTATCCGTATTGACAATTGACCTTAGTACTATGTTTACACATCGATTAGAGTTTAGTACGAGTTCATACATTTACTACTAAACTTAAAGAACAAGTAGCAAATGCATGAACTCGCAATAAAACACTAATCAATGTGTGTGTAGGCCCCAATGTGAAGGCCACCACTTATCCGTATTGACCTTAGTACTATGTTTCTAAAACGCTATGTGTAAGTTTGTGGAGACTGACGGCCTAGCCAAGGTGACAATCCCTATCGCTACGAATACGACATGCTTTGTGTCTCTCTATCACTCTTCCATATTAGTGCGACAGTGACAGTTGCGTGTCGATCGCTACAGAGCGCAAGTGATTTGCATGTTGGCTATGCGGCCTGGTTTGTTTAAGCTAACACGGGCTATTATATTTAGTAACTTTATTTTTGAGTGATTATTTGTGAGTGACCTCATTTGTTTCTTGTATGTTTCTTTTATCTTAATGAATGTTTGAATTATACAGAATTTGGACTCTTGGAGACCCTATAGATCTCTAAGGATAATTTGATAAACTATATAATCTTTTAGTTCTGACACTTAGAGGTGTAAATGTCTCTAAGTGTCAGTTCTGTCTGTGTTTTTTTAATAATATTATTTCCTTTGTTCATTTAAAATCTTATTATTATAATTTTTTATACTTCGACTTTATACATCTGTAAGCAATGATAATGCTTTAGTTTGCATTGATAATTTCAGTTAATTGTATTTTATAATTGTTTATGTGCTTGTTTTTGCTTGTATGTAAATTCCATGTTGACGTGTAAAAGTGCCCTTGTGGCCTATTTGCTGAATAAATGTTGAAGTTGAAGTTGTGGTTTCAATGCACTAAATGGTAACATAAAGGAGATCATCGATTTTCGGCCCACTGGGTACTATCGCATATAAAAGTTCATTGTATTTTATTTTAGTAATTGAAGCGGGAATTAGAAATACATAATAAAAAGACATTTTATATTTCTTTTCCGTAATTCCATACAATTTATTGAATTTTTATTGAAAAGTGGTTAAAGGGCACAATTAATTACAATGTTATTATAATGTTATACAATGCTAATTTTAAACTTTTACTTTACTTACTTTACTTTGACTTTTAGATTTTAACATCTAAGTATATTAACATAATATTTTTCCAAGCAAACATTTTAGTACTACGAAGAGATCTAGTTTAGGATGAGGATCTTTGAATTATGAGATTGTTCTACCGCAAAGGGATAAAAATTAAAGAAAAATCTTCCCTTTTTCACAAAAAAAATATCAACCATTGCCAAACACAAATTAATCCCCTATAAACTCCGAAATCCCCTACTGCATTCGCGCACCTACACCCATGTCACACTCGCAAAGAAAAACCGGGCAAGATAACGTCAATTAGGCAAGATGTATGACCACTCGTGCGGCTTATACTGGCGTTTTGTCCGGCTATGTTGTTAATGTGGTAAGTTTCGTCTCGGATAAACCAGAGGGCGTATTAACATTAAAAAATCGAAAGACTTTATCTGACTCTTTTGTTCTTGCATATACGAGCGATAGAGAGGCAGATAAAGTTGAATTTAGTTTTCCGCGGTAGCTTAATTCATTTGCGCATATTTTATTTTAGCCACAGTATATAGCATAGGTAATAATATTTCATACAAAACGGTCACGTAGCACCTCACCTTGAATGGAATTACCACACTTTTTTTTCTACTTTAACTAACGAGATTTAAACATCTATTGATGCGTTTACAGACATTTCATGTGCGCATAAGCACTTAGGCTGCCTATCCGCTAAGGTCAAGATGATCGGAGATGATAGGAGACGTACAGAAAATAACCAATAGAATGGGGTCCCGGGTACGTCCTTAAAATACGTCCAAAAGAGAGGCATGGGCATTGTGAATGTCATCTCGCTTTGTGTGGTAGGGCACAGCACAGCGGATGTCATTCCAGATCTAGAGCAAAGACCAACTTACTGTTGTGTTCCTGCCGATGAGTAAGGTTGGCAGAGCTCAACGAGAGGGTGCGTAGTGTTAGGGTCGGCAACGCGCACGTAACTCCTCTGGAGTTCCAGGCGTACATAGGCTACAGAAACTGCTTACCATCAGGCGGGCCGTATGCTTGTTTGCCACCGACGTAGTATTAAAAAAAAAAAAAAGGGTTATAATCCTAATCCAGCGGAGCGCAGAAGTTCTATATGCTATTGGTTGGTACCCGCACGTATCCTTTCATCTCCGCCTCAGCGGAAAGGCAGCCTTCGTATTGTGGCGCGTCCACCCTGTGCCTCTGCCCCATGATACTTCTTCCAAGGTCTTAGTTTACTGGTACTTTTTCTGAGAAGTCTGTAAGCAATGCGAATATTCAAGATTATATACGTAAAACGAAACCAACGTTAAAAATAGAGGACACTGGAGAGCAGATAAGTTTTTTCGAATTGGTTGTGATCTATGGTTTTCGCTTTCATAATTATATGAAAGAAAAGTAACTTCGAAAATAAGATTTTGCTGTCCATGGATGGTATGGTGTGAAATCAAAATAAATCATCTTTAAAAAGATTAGTCTTCACGAAACAGTATAAAATATCAATAACAGCACTATCAACTGACCGACAATTATTTCTGTAGGTAAAATATATTGTTTTTTAGAGAGAAAATACATCCACGATTCTGGAGGAATCGAGGGAACTCCTAAAAACTACAAGCAGAGGTGTATGTAGTGCATGTGTGAGAAGGTAGATTTGGGTATTTCTTATAGTAACTCTTTTAGAAGTGGAACTGCTGATGATGACCATATACTTGAACAGCACTCTGTTTTGAGAAGTTGGTGTTTTTCGTTATACGTTCCTATCATATACGAGTATATCATAGTGTTTGTTATTGAAAAATGGTTATCCCGATAAAATACGGAAGTACAGAATCAAAACGACTTGCTTGCGGACGACATACGTGTGATTTAAAACTAATCTTAGTTGGTTGTTTGTTATCTTTGCCAAAAGTTTGAGGAAAAATGTTTTCGATGGCGGATAACATACTTTTACTCTTTTCTTGCGTGGTTTTTTTTTTACATGGGTTCATCATATCAGCTTTTTATCGCCCACTGCTGAGCAGCTAGGCCTCTCTTCCAGTACGCCACTTATCCCGGTCCTGAACCGATCTCATACAGAAGTGACGAGGCAACGGACGCCAGGCACTCCTTTCGTGTGAAAGCGGCCACCATTCTGTTAACATTTTGGGCCACCTGCCATCACTCTGCCTGGCAACATGTCCCGCCTAGCTCCATTTTAATTTGGACAGCCCACTATAACCTCCTGAGTCCAAGAGGCCTTTATAAAGGACAAATTCCAAAACATTATTTTTAACTTCCACTAAACAAGACATGGTTCCAAATTCAAAAACAAAACATCGCTTCTGGGTTGGATAGGGTTCCTCGTACAGACTTGTGATAAGTACCAAACCCTTAGCAAAAGACAAAAGTTTGTTCCTACGAGTAAATTGTAGATAAATAGGTAAATTGTAGAAGGTTAGAATATTTCTTTGCTTTCGTTTTTTCAGAAAATGTATTATTACGAAGGTTCACAACGAAACATAATATGTCTTTGTGCGCTTTGTGTCTTTGTTAGTCATATATCTATATGTGGCTTTCATTTCATGAGGAGGGGTTGTTTATTACATACCCCCAAAATTATTTCTCTTTTGGCTAATGTGGAGTCCAATAAAGATTGCAAGTAATATAAACAAACCAATTTACCTCCAGTTCTTCGTAACTACGTACTGTTGGACGACAACCATGATCTTAGATTCAAAGATTCAAAGAATTTATTTGCATAGAACACAGTAATATAAAGGTCTTACAAGATAAAAGAAAATCCGTGCATTCAGTCTGCATGCAGGCGTGCAAATATTTAAAAAAACAGTCAATATATATAAAAATAGAAACAAAAATTTAAAAATATCAAATTTACACAATGTCAAGTAAAATAATAATCGAGGGTCGAAGTTAAACAAAATGTCAAAGTTAGAATAAATAAAATAGAATTTACAATATTTCCTGAATATGAATGTCAATTATCAACTAGAAATTTCTGCAGCATGTCAGTTGTGATCTAAATATTTTTGTACACTATAGAAACAATTATCAAGAAGCCAAGCAGTCAGTTTATTCTTAAATCTATTTCCTTTCAATAATTTGATGTCATTAGGTAATCGATTATATATTACTATACACATGTTATATACATTTTTTTTGTAAATAATTTTATAAGCTCGTGGTTTATGTAGCAAATTCATCATGCAGCATGTAGCATGCATTTATGTAGCATGTGTGGTCGGGTCTGTCTGTGTATCACTTCCCCACGTTTTTTGAAAAAAGGTCTATTGTTATTTACAAACATGCATATTTCTTTTATGTATAAGCAGGGTAAGGGGAGTATCTGCAATTTTTTAAACAGTGGAAAGCAAGGGTCTTCAGGCCAGGCGTTACAGATACCCGAACACATTTTTTCTGAATAATGAATGCTCTTTCAACATCGACAGAATTACCCCACATAATCAAGCCGTAGTGAAGGACTGAAGACACATATCCGTGATAAGCCGCCAAAGCTGCTTCCACAGATATTGTGTTTCTCAATCTTCGTAGAGCAAACACAAATCTGTTCTGTTATCAACAAATTATATACTTAAATATTTTATTAACCACCCATCCAACTGAGTACCCACAACACAAGCCTTCTTGGCTTACCATGGGACTTAGTCAATTTGTGTAAGAGTATCCCTAAAATATGGAATGAACTGTCGCCTGCGGTATTTCCGGACCGATACGACCTTCAAACCTTCAAGAAAAGAGCGTACTCCCATCTCAAAGGCCAGCAACGCACTTACAACCCCTCTGGTGTTGCAGGTGTCCATGGGCGGCGGTAATCGCTTACCATCAGGTGATCCGTCTGCTCGTTTGCCTCCTCTACCATAAAAAAAAAATATATTTTTTTTAATTATATATTTTTTTATGTAAACATATATGTTACTTAATTATATTTCAGTGAAATCAACCTCCACAAAAATATTAGATTAGATATCAAATGCCAA
Source organism: Cydia pomonella (assembly GCF_033807575.1). Lineage (NCBI taxonomy): Eukaryota > Metazoa > Arthropoda > Insecta > Lepidoptera > Tortricidae > Cydia > Cydia pomonella. Next base: position 5,779,878 of record NC_084726.1, read on the forward strand.
AAAAGCTGTCATATTTGTTTACATTACTTGCTTTTTCTATTGGACTTCGGTCACACCCGTGGTGAATAAGTGCTTTGTAACACGCAGAAGTTGATACAAGTCGAATGCGCCCCAGAAACAAGACAAATCCCCTCGACTAACACGTCCGCTCATCACAGCGAACACATATTGGTCGTATGCACCCTTAAGGGGTCGTGAGAGCCCTTAACACAAGTTTGACCGGTCACTACCTGCCCTACCAAGGGTTTTGGATGATATGAATAATATTTGTATAATTTTTGATGATGTTGAGCAAAAGTTGAGCTAAGTAACTTATTAATGTGTATTTCGGCGTACGATCTGGCCTAGTGAGTAGTGACTCTGCCTATAAAGCCGATGGTCCTGGGTTCAAATCCCGGTAAAGGCATTTATTTGTGTGATGAGCACAGATATTTGTTACCAAGTATATAATATATATTATTACATATATCATTGTCTGAGTACTTAGTCAATCTGTGTAAGAATGTCCTATAATATTATTTACAGTACATATGGTGCTACTTAACCGCACTAGTGCGAAAATTAGCATATTACGTTACTGTGTCGCACATTTAAACGGCCATATGTACTGTAAAACGTTGTACGATACATGTGCGAATAGGTAATTCGCAACTCGTGTCGATTTAAAACACTCCCTTCGGCCGTGTTTTAATTTATCACCACTCGTTTCGAATTTCCTATTTTTCGCACTTGTATCGTAATGTACTATTAATGTTAATAAGATATTTAATAAAATTACGTTGTTTTTGTAAGTTTCTATAGAGCTAGTTTGTTTTGTTGACTCTGTTTTTAAAGCCTCTTTATTTCTTGACCGAATAAATATAAATATAAATAAATAAATATAAATATAAACATACCATATAGGACATTATTACACAAATTGACTAAGTCCCACAGTAAGCTCAATAAGGCTTGTGTTGAGGGTACCTAGACAACGATATATATAATATATCAATATTTATAAATACTTAAATACATAGAAAAACACCCATGACTCAGGAACAAATATCCATGCTCATCACACGAACAAATGCCCTTACCAGGATTTGAACCCGGGACCATCAGCTTCGTAGGCAGGGTCACTACCCACTAGGCCAAACCGGTCGTCAATAATATCAGAATAATATCAGAATTAAAAAAAAAACTAGATATTCTAGATATTTGTGCTGAATCTTGTAGAATCCGTATTTTAATCCCAAGGAGATCATACCCAAGAGATCTAGAGCAATACCTATTCATTCATTCATTCTTTTAAAATTAAATGACTTTGGTCCATTGGGACAATTTCACCAGTGTCAAGGTATTAGGGGCTTTAAATACGACTAAAATTGTACGGTTTGTACAAGACAGTGTACGGTGATTTTATACGCTCTTTAAGGCGATAGCTGGATTTTTCAAGTAGCATGTGGACTACCGGACGTTGACTCCAAAATGGTGGTAAAACGCGTTTCAAGATTAATTCTCCATTCACTGCACACTACCACATTAGTTTACTGTTTAATAAGCTATCGATATCACACTTTATTCAATATGAATGAGCAAAAAACAAAGGAATTAATCTCGAGACGTGACTATCAAGATGGCGCTCGAACCGGAAGACCAAACACATATTCAAAATTAGAATCAGTTAATTGACAGCCATTGTCCAAGATGTACTTTGTTATTTATTTTACAAAAGGGCAAAGTTATTTTTTAATTCATCGTGCTAATGTTGACCCGGGGCAAGCGACAGATTCCAAAATTAAAGTGTTAAGTAGTAAAAACTTCAGTTCAAAAGTCACGTTAATTCATTAAAAAAAACCGGACAAGTGCGAGTCGGACTCGCCCACCGAGAGTTCCGTACTTTTTAGTATTTGTTGTTATAGCGGCAACAGAAAATATCATCTGTGAAAATTTCAACTGTCTAGTCTGTCTATTCGGCTCATGAGCAGACATAGGAATCCGTGGGGCAAAATTGTTTGACAAGTAGGGAGTTCCTGTATCGATAAACTCAACTATCGATCCTAGTTCTATATACTCAACGACCTCAACGAGCTCAACGAGGGGGGTGGGGTTAGGGTCGGCAACGCGCATGTAACTCCTCTGGAGTTGCAGGTGTACATAGGCTACGGAGACTGCTTACCATCAGGCAGGCCGTATGCTTGTTTGCCACCGACGTAGTATATACTAGTGATCACTCAAGGGTTTGCTTGTAAAAATATGTTTTTATTAAGAGTAAAAAAATAATTAAATAATAGCTTCTTCGTTTTTAAGACAATACAAGATAATTTTATTCCCCGCCCCGCAGATTCCTATGTCTGTTCATGAGATACAGCCTGATGACAGACGGACGGACGGACGGACGGACAGCAGAGTCTTAGTAATATGGTCCCGTTTTACCCTTTGGGTACGGAACCCTAAAAAGTGTTTACGTCTTATCACAACGTGATGATCACAAGTAGCTGCCAGAGTACAACCAGCATCATTAATAGTAGCGTATGAAGCAACGAGTCAAAAGTATTTGCCGCCAAAGAGGTACTTTTCCATATAGAGGTACTCGTAGTACTATATTCCGAGAGTTTGCGTTCAAAATTATCTGCAAAAGTTTAATTATTTTTCTATATTCAAGGGGCCCATTTCGTAGTAAAACACTTTATTGTACAAAAAGAAACATAGTGTATTGCCACGGTAATTCATACGACTTGACATTTCGTAGACTGATAATATTAGTCTAATACTATTCGAGAAATGGGCCCCAGGCCCGAGGCCCCAGCCTGTAATAGTGTAACACGAGCCAATAATTAAAAGATAGATTGTACTCCTCAAACTTTAAAAAAATAATGAAGTCTTTAGACGTCCTATTTTTCATACAAATTAAATATTATCTTTAATGTACGCCATCATAATTATAATTGACGTTGCTTGTTGAGCCTTAACCATATCAAAATTCCCTATACATACCGTCTAAGAATAAACTTTAGTGTCCTAAAAATAAAAACACAAGTTTTTGTTAAAAGTCGCTGAACAAATGTTGGTCACTTTGAGGAATACAGCCTACATTTCATTTTTTGCTCCTGTCACAGGCCCCACTCGGCATAGAGATATATGTTTTTTTGTTAAGTTTTTGGAAACGCAAGCGCGACGAGCTGAAGACCAGACTAACTGTGGCCATGCTTTATGGCTCCTCTAGACGATGGCCCAGTGTAGGCCAGTCTAAGCGACGCATTTATGCGTTAGAGGGAGCAAGTGATATTGCTATCTCATTTCACCGCATAGCTGCGTCCCTTAGGCTAGCCTACGCCGGGCCATCGTGTAGCGGAGCCCTTACAATTATGTCGGCGGGTTGCTGACCTGCAGCGAGTATGGTCGCATATTTGCTGCAAAAATTGGCTATATTAGTGACGGTCCATCAGCGACGCTCTCAGCGGTAGAACGCAGTCGCTGTGGTCAAAAACGGCTAGGAGATGATTCTGATGACGATGTGGAAAGGTTAGATACTTTTGATGCATATTCTGATACGCTATTTCTGATACTAGTTTTGAAACAACTGTTTATATCTCACACAAATGTTTATCTACATATATTATTTGGCACCAATGGTAGTACACTCATACCTGGAACTCCGTAGAAGACAACCCCACATACTCAAAGATTGGGGTCTAAGGGCTCTTCGGTACCCAATTTGGTCTTGAAAAGTCGAAGTGTGTTCTTGCGTTATATTTCTAAATACGTTTGTAAATGTTTCGAGTGTTCAGGGCATATTTTTCCGACTTCCCGTACTATTTTAAAAATAAGCAGACTCACGGAGGCTTTTTAATTAATTACACATATTTTAAAGAAATATTTCGAAAAAAGAACCAACACATATTTTGTGTACAATGTATTATTTGTTTTTGTACTGTAATATGTATTTTGTAGAAATAATAATAAATCGTTTATGGATGTAAATTGAAATGTATAAAAAGTTAGTATATTTTGAATTAATAAAAATCATTTATGGATGAAAAATGGAATGATTAATACTTAGGTATATTTGAATTAATAATAATCTTTTAGGGATGAAAAATTTAAATGTTTTGAAATTAAGTATATATTTTTTGTTGCATGTAAATGAAATGTTATACTTCATGTAAAAAAATCAGGATTAATAAAAGCTTAATTTGTTTATTTATTTATTGTGTACAAAAGTATATAAAAGTGGCAATCACTATTGCATACCTTCACATAGCTAGGTAATGTAAGGACGCTAAGGACAAAGAATTTCGTACATTGACCTGCGATTTATTATCTCCATCGCACGCGCGTAATATAATTACCTTTCCGTTATGACAGCAATGACACTGTGCGAGCGAGAAAATCGGCCCCAAAGTGATTTTTTCCTTAAGATGGAGATTCCACTGCGTAACCCACCCACTCGCTCCGCATGTAATAAAATAAATAAAATAAATACCTAAATATTGTATGATATTATTACACAAATTGACTAAGTCCCACAGTAAGCTCAATAAGGCTTGTGTTGAGGGTACTTAGACAACGATATATATAATATATAAATATTACCTGAAGGTTGTCTGGAAGAGATCGCTCTGTAGCGATAAGGCCGCCTGTTGGTTACCTCTATCCTCATGTATTATATGTGTTTCCATGTACATTTTTTCAGAGGTTGTGCAATAAAGAGGATTTGTATTGTATTGTATTTATAAATACTTAAATACATAGAAAACACCCATAACTCAGGACCAAATATCCATGACACGAATAAAAGCCCTTACCAGGATTTGAACCCGGGACCATCAGCTTCGTAGGCAGGGTCACTACCTACTAGGCCAAACCGGTCGTCCGAAAAAGCAGGCAAGCATACTATTTAAGAGTAGTATTGTGTTTATATTCTCAACTTGGACCAAAAAATAGTGAGCTCCAGCGCTCACTACGGGAAATTGAAACGGGCATGGACAATAGTGTGTAACCGTGCCGACTCCTAACCAATTAGTTTTGTGTACACGTTTCCATTTAAAAATACGACACGACCTTTTGAAAAAGGTTAGGTCTTACAACCGCGGGCTGAAATCCCGGCTCAAACCATTATTTCCTGTAACATATGTGGGAAATATTATTACTTAAAGGCCAGTCTAGATGGGAATAATTTTTCGTTAATCTGATTAAATTGACGCCAATCAGACGATCAAATCAGGTGCCGACGCAAACGCCAATTGGGTACTTGACACATGTTGACTATTATAACAAAATTTAGTTAAATGGATAGAAAACGAGCCATCCATTATAAAAAAGTGGAATTTAAAATTTATTGAGATTATAAAAAAATACAAGGCTACATAGTCAAAAAATGTATTTCCACCACTTCATAAGTATGACAGAGATAGCACCACTGCTCACGCTCTATTGTCTATATGCGCTTCGCGTATATATTAGTGTGACAGAGATAGCACAACTGTCTATTATCTATCTGCGCATATGGTAAAGTGTGACAGAGATAGCACTAATGCTCGCGCTCTAATCTCTATATACGCGAATGACAAACGGTTAGATTATCTACATTTAAATGACAATGGAGACCAACCCGTAGCCGTCTGCATGTCCAGCAATTAATGCAGCGCTGTTCCTACCTCTCCTTATTGGTGCAGCACTGGCCTTTTAGGTGGTTCAGTACATTACCAAGTGTACTTGCAATTTAGATCGACTGTATTGCACAAATCTAAGTAATGGTAAACGAAAGCGAATACTTGTGTGGAAGGATTGTGAATGCGAATTTAATGAAATTGTTTAATGACAACCATTCAGACCTGCTCTCGTCTAGTGCAGACGCAGCCCTATGGGTCAAGACACTGAACCCCTCTGGTGTTGCAGGTGTCCATGGGCAGCGGTAATCGCTTACCATCAGGTTATCCGTCTGCTCGTTTGCCTCCTGTACCTATTATAAAAAAATATATATAGCTCTGTTTTTTTTATATTTTAAGCGACTCAAACCTTGTTTGCGAACGATTTAATAAATACTACGTTGACTATCAAATAATTTTTGGGTGTTTTCTCTAACTTCAAGGTTGTTTGTAATATGATATATAAAATTAAAACTATAAACATTTAACTAAAGAAAAATAATTATCTTAAACTTTACTACACAAATGCATACGTTTGTGAAAATTATGAGCTTCTTCTTCCTCGCGTTGTCCCGGCATATTGCCACGGCTCATGGGAGTCTGGGGTCCCCTTGACAACTAATCCCAAGATTTGGCGTATGCACTAGTTTTTACGAAAGCGACTACCATCTGACCTTCCAACCCAGAGGGTAAAACTACGCCTTGTGGGGATTAGTCCGGCTTCCTCACGATGTTTCCCTTCACCGAAAAGCGACTGGTACATATCAAATGATATTTCGTACATAAGTTCCGAAAAACTCATTGGTACGAGCCAGGGTTTGAACCCGCGATGATTGCAAGTCGCACGCTCTTACCGCTAGGCCACCAGCGCTTCTTCAAAAAATAGTTAACGTAAGTTGTATGTATATTGTTTGAATAAATACCGGTCTAACTGAATCTGTCTAATTTTAGTATTTACCTATACAAAACAAGTTTAATTTACACACTACGCTTAGCTATTTTTGGTACGCAGGCTTAGTCACAATAGAAATCTATTACAATCCTTATACGATTATTATAATTGACTCCTTAACTTACAATCCTATTTCTACAACATCGTATCTAGCACGATATAAATCACGGAAAATGAACTTTAAGTAATTGGTGATTATGAATTTTGGATGTTTATTGTGAAATTTAGGCTACACCTGGGTAATTAAGGGCTGTTAAGGAGAATTTAATAGGTCCTATTGTATTTCCGTTTCAACTAGGAATGATTTTAACAGCTTAGAAATCTAATTCACATAAGCTTTTTTTATATGTGGACGCTTGAATGATTAAGACGACTAAATAAGGATATTTGTATTGAGATATTGAGGTGGAAATTGATTAACATAAAGCTAGTTTCATATCTTACGAAATTCCTCGATGGGATAGAATAGGATGACACATGTTGTACGTACGTAAGTTTCGACCCGGGTATGTCCAAAAGAGAGGTATGGGCACTGTGAATTTTATCTCGCTTTGTGTTGTAGGGCACAGCACAGCGGATGTCATTCCAGATCTAGAGCAGCGCCCAACTGGGGAAGTACCTTCACCTTACAGAAAACCGCAGCCAAATAACTGACCCTACTCATAGTGTTGTGGCTGTTGTATTCCTGCCGCTGAACGTTGCCAGAGCTCAATGAGGGTGCGGAGTGTTAGGGTCGGCAACGCACATGTAACTCCTCTGGAGTTGCAGGCGTCCATAGGCTACGGAGGCTGCTTACCATCAGACGGGCCGTATGCTTGTTTGCCAACGACGTGGCATATAGAAAAAAAATGCAAGCCTGTGCAAGTGCTATATAAACGTCATTATTTCATATATGTTAGACGTTTAAAATAACACTTGCACTGTCTGGGCTATCAAAATCGCTGCCAACTTATCCTGGTCTGACTCTATCTCCATTATAAATCTGTACTATAGGAAATACGCATCGTAAAATACAGGGTGCTCCATAAAACATGTAAAGCGCCCATAAAATGGGTAAAAGGCCGGTTTTTTGCGTAAAGCAAAGTAATGCACCCTTTATAAGCTTTTACTTGGTTATGGATGATTTAAACGAGAGTACGTATAACTAAGTGTCGATAAAAGAATCTAAAGTGCTCATTGGGTATAATGATATGGCTTTGAGCTTATGATGCCGAAGAAAAATATAAATAACGTAAGAAAGGGCTTAAAACAACAAGTTCGATATAATAATGCGTTCTGGGTGTTGATGGGGCTGCCGCGCTTTTGCAGCGCGTCACAGATGTTCGCTGACGCTAGGCTATAACCGCGAAAATCGAATTTCGTCAATCACGGGCATTTTTCTCTGTCACTTTAATTACATATTAGTGAGAGTAAAAGAGAAAGATCCCCTCAATTTGCGAACAGGACTTTGATTGCGGACAGGATTCACTGTCCGTACATTATGCACTGTTGTGGGCTTCATAAGCCCAATAACGGTCAATTATATGTTCTAAATAAATAAATATAATAAAAAATTAAAAATACAATTTATCGTACCTATAAAACTAAAAATAAAAACAACTTATAATATCTTCTATATATGACGTATATTGATTAATTTTGAGACGTTATAAAGCTCTGATAACTTAAATAAGAAATTATTGATCAACCTAATAATTAAATTGGCTACTTGACAGTTTTTTTTTAATAATGTCAATTGATCTCGATTTTCCTGAGGATCAAATGTCTATAAAGGACTCATGGCATTTAAGCAGCACAAAGGTCAGAAATGAGAGTTAAAGTCAGACGCTTTCATTCGACGATTGAAACGCCTCTGACAAAATTGTAATGTAATGTAATGTGACGTCACATTACATCAGTCTGTTCTAAAAAAAAAATGGAAGGTCAAGAAAATTGCTATTTTCATCCTGAAATATTGCGTTTATGTATATAGTTGTTAGACAAGTTATTTTTCAATAAAATATAAGGAATCGAATGGTACCATTTACTTATTTGTTTTTGAAAGTAATTTTTTTTTGAGACTTTGGAGTTTGTATTCTTTTATTATCTCAATATTTATTTTGAAATTCCATTCCTTTTTTAAAACGAATGGCTCATTTTCTATCCATTAACTAAATTTTGCTCTAATATTCAACATGTGTCAAGTACCCAATTAATTAGGTAATATCTTATTTACTGGCATTCGTCATATATTTAAAAAAGTATAGGTACTTATGTACTACACGTAAACAAAATCAGTTAAGTAAATTCTACAAAATACCTCAGATTTAGCGACATCATTTACGAAAAAACGATGCCAAAATATCCACGACACCAAAATGTAATTTCCCTTGTCTCAGGTGAGGATAACCCTTGGTACGAGTAATAATGAAATTGAGAAAATAATGTCACGAATCGTGGGGAGACGAAATCATAAAATTAACTGTCAAAGATATCTGGGGTTTTTGCTATTTCCGTTGGATACTGAATTATTCATAGCTTGATTTTATTCACGAATATATTCATGCAAAAACGCTCATTCAGTTCAGTACATTGTTATTGGCCAAGAGCTAAGTGTCAAGTTTCAATGATAGTTTATAATATTGTTATTTTGCCATGTGGGTATACAAGGTATACTTATGTCCATCAATTATGCAAATTTTTTCATAAAACTATTACATTTTAATTATTTGACTATAAGTTAACAAATACAATACACTTTATAGTACAATTTGTCAATTGATTCATGTTTGTCAATTTTCTTAAATCTATGATCTGGCAAATTTATTTTATGATTAGGAATTTTGTTGTAGAAATGTACTGCTTGACCAATAAATGAGCTTTAGTAAGTCGTAAGCGGCGCACAGTAAGTTTATCTTTGTTTCGTGTATTAAATGTATGGTTGTCACTATTTTTCAGATGTTCGTAGTTTCTTCTAGTGTACGTAATAACTTTATATATACATTATAGTAACGATAGAGTGATGATGTTAGCTTTTCTAAATAGATCTCTCAAGTTCCAAAGGAAAGGTCAAATTAAATTAAGGGCCGTCAAGTAAGGACGATAAGCATGAAGAATGTCTTGCCTCACCTGTCCCTATTTCTATTACACGCACATAATTATATTGCTCACCCGCTCGCACAGTATCATTGTTCACAGGTATCATAGGTCAGCAATATAATTACGTGCGTGCGATAGAGGTAGAAACAGGCGGGTCAATGTACGAGATGTGCTTAGGGTCCTTACTTTCCCTACCGAGATATTAAAACAAATTTGTCAATCCCATCAATAAAAGATGACAGCTTGTGTGCATATAAGACATTTAAGTAATGATATATCACAAAGATATATAAGGAGTACCTACTCATTTATGCAGATAAGAGTCCAATAAAATAAAAAAAGTTTTCATCATACCAGCCAAGATGACATATGCAAGAGTGATATAAGAGCGTTGTGCTGTTGTAGCGCAAACGATTGTCACCTTGGCTAGGCCCCCAGCTCATAAAGGCTCAGTCTAACCTTCAAAAACTGATGAGAAGCTGCATTTTAGTAGCTCAAAAGTGGCGAAGTAATTTGCTGCAATTTTTGAGTTGTTTTCTGGTATTGGTTGGTAGATTTGACTTTTAAATTATGATTTTGAATTATGTTATGTAATTGTGTATGTATGAATGTATGTTGTAATGTTTTGAAGAAAATACTAATTATTTTCTTCGCGTTAGTGTGGTGAAGAGTTTGGTATTTTACTCCATAGCAAAATTTGTTTAACCCTCCTTCCGCAATGTTTAAGCTATTATTTGTATTTATCTTCTCTATTATCTGGAACTATTTTATTAAATATGATTCTATGGTATTGTAACACTATTACACATGGTTACATTTAACAATTATGTTGGCATATGCGTTATAGACATAAAGAGTTCGTATATGACCCGCTATAAACTCTATCTGGCTGCTTAGAATAAGTTTAATAAGACAGATGCCACATTTGTAAATATTTAATTCTCTTGTAGTCGGTTGCCTGTGCAGATGCATAATATATTTTGAAATCCTTAATATCGTATGTTATTTGAGTGCATCGGAGATTATCAGTCGTCAACATTTAATTTATTAATGTGGGCAGCTAAATCCAGACACTGGCTCTTAGCCAATTCAGAGTAAAAGCTCTGAACGCCGTTTCATAATTCATTAGGTGCAGCCAAGGAACCTTGTCACATTAAAGTGTGACACGGCTCCTCTAATATAATAAATTGGCTAAATTATTCAAGTAGGTGCGCGTAATTTGACAAGGTTGCTTAATATTTTACGTTATTACTATATCGACGAATATTTGATTATTGTATATTAGTTAGCGTGTTTTTTTCGCGTTGTATTTTGACAATTATTTTAACGTCTTATAATTTATAATATCTCTATTGGACAAATACGAGTATGTTTAGATTGATTAACGTTTTAACAATAAAAGGTCGACGAAATCAATCTGGTTCAAACATGTGAGTGAAGTTTCGACTAAACAAAATTAATCTTTAATTTTTATTTAATGGAGAGTAGTTTTGTAATAGTACATTACGATACAAGTGCGAAAAATAGGAAATTCGAAACGAGTGGCGATAAATTAAAACACGACCGAAAGGAGTGTTTTAAATCGACACGAGTTGCGAATTACCTATTCGCACATGTACTCGTATCGTACAACGTTTTACAGTACATATGGCCCTTTAAATGTTCGACACAGTAACGTAATATGCTAATTTTTGCACTAGTGCGGTAAAGTAGCACCATATGTACTGTAAAATTAATTAACGAATATCCCATCAAAAAATAGCACTAGTAAAAATGATAGACACTTATTTTATTAATTAAATAAGGTCCCGGGTTCAAACGGCCTCCTAGCCTATATCTGTATCTTTAGGTATTTAAATAAAAGAAAACATCATATGATCAAATAATGTGGGTTGGGGTGGGATCCAGTGATAGATCCAGGTGGTTGAGTATTTGGTTGGTTAACCAATAAATATTATACTACCCGAAAATGTACGAATTGTTTGTTTACTTTTATTTAAATACCTAAGGGTTCAAATCCTGGTAAGGGTATTTATTTGTGTTTATCACAAATATTTGTTGTTGTTGTTGTTCCTGAGCTATGAATGTTTTCTATATCTATAATATTTTATATTTAGCGCCATCTAGTACCCACATCACAAGTCTTATTGAGCTTACTGTGGAACCATTGTATAATTTAATAGTTTGATTGACACCAAGTATATCATAGAACATTATGTCACCCGATCATTCGTTAAAATTTAGTACTACATTTTAGTTATTATACGAAATGTATGTTATAACAAGTAAAATTATTCCTAAGGATTGTTATGAAGAATGTTTTTATGATTATAGAGCATTCTGTCATTAAATTAGTATGACTAACAACTTTACGTATTTTGTTTTTATAAGTAATGTTTATTATGCGTTTCAATAGTAGTTAAATGAAATTATGCTAGAAGTTTGTATTCAAATTGAACGGCACCCTAGGTTGATATGTGTAAGATTGTCATAAAACATTTATTAATATATAATTTAATGGGCATATGCATTAAAAGTTCATTTCCGCTAAATTTTGATTGTATAAATAAAGTTGGGTTAAGTTTAGGAACTTACTTTTACATTCCATTCCGAAAATAGGTAAATAATACTTTATTTACCTCCAATTTCCTTAACCCGTTAAGCCTCTTGGCTATAAAAAGCTTCCGATTTCGTATGGAAATAGTCCATCGCCATCTTGCCCCGGCGGCTCCTTTTGGAGACAGTTTTCTATGGAAATGGGGAGTTTGGGTAACTTTGTGGGGTCGTGACATCGATCAATGAAATCCGATTACGAGCGTCGGTTATCTTGTATCGAAAGCAGTATACTGAAAATGGTTACGGTTGTAAGGCTGTGGTTATTCATTAGCGTTTCATTTTTGATTAAATAACTAACCGGGATAAATACAACTACGGGATTATTCCGTCTAAATTAATTCCTTTGTAAACAACGTGACTTACAAGAGCTCCCGACATCTAGTGACAAAAACCTGAGCTAGTTGGATATAAAACGTAACATACAGGGTGTTTAGTTTTTAATATCATATTTCGGAACGCAACCTCAAAATTGTTTCGTTTGACACATTTGTCATCCTTTTCATTCACACCATTTTATCACATATATATCTCGTTCGGAGAAAGTTTGGGGTATGCGCTTTTGCAACAAGAATTTTAAATTGGAAATAAAATAAAAAGAAGAAATTTGAAGAGACTTGATTTTGCGGTTGATGTGTGAACATAGAAGAAATTTATTGACAAGAAAGATTTTTGCGCTGAAGTTTATATTAATATTTAAAAGACGGACTCAATACTGAAAGCGAAATAATAATACAGTGATATAATTATAAAACCAAGACCTGTACAAGCGCCACGGGGGTGAGTGTAGGGCTTTTATTTTATTTATTTTCTTTTTAGTTTCCATCTTTTATTACCAAGAAACGGATGTTGAATGTCCGAGGCGCGGACAAAAGTATCGGCATCTGAACCAGCGCATTATTTTCGAAGGTCTAAATCCTCGCCGAAAGCCGGCTGGAAGGCTTTCGAACCAGACGGCGTTTTAACCAATCGTATTTGAGAAATGAATAATAGATGTAATAACCCCATAATTGCATTTATCCCGGCTGACCTTATAAAAATTTCCATCAGAGCAACAACCTACCAAATACATCAACTAATATTAACAACAACGGCGTTTTTTTTTTTAGTTTATTTATTATAAAAGGGGAATTACAGTCATTGTTGTTACTTATCTGCCAAAGTTTAGTTTGTTCGCAGAAAACTTATTCTACTCTCCACCATTGTAAAGTACGAGTAAGTTATTATTAGTTTGAGCTTGAATTTTGAACTCAAATGATTCAAGTGTACCTAACTATTTATTTATTAATCAAAAGGACCCTGTGCTATGTCAACACATAAAACGACTTTAAGTGTTCTAACAATAAAATATTTAGAATCATATTTCTATAGATAGGTAAGATAAACTTCCTAGTCCTCGACATTTCAATACCCAATAGATGACACCCTAATGTAAACTCTATTGATGAAGTTTAAAGATAAAGTAAAAATAAATATATAAATAGATTTAGTTATTACTGACAATATTACAGTTAGGTAATTTAAAAGGTTGACAAATTCAAAGCAACATAGGCTTCGTCAGGATGGTACAACCATAAATCAGCAACAGGAGGCGTCGTTATTACACACAAACAATAAAGCTATCCGCAACAGGTTTCGTTATTTTCCCTTATGCTAATTATTCTAATGCAAAGTAATTTAAAGATTAGGCATATCTGATCTGAGTCATGGGTATTTAAGTATTTATTAATATTTATATATATTATATATAACGTTGTCTAAGTACTCTCAACACAAGCCTTACTGTGGGACTTAGTCAATTTGTGTAATAATGTCCTGTAATATTTACATGATGTAAATATATATATTTATTGCTATTTATTTTATCTAGAGTGACGAGCACTTGGGCGTTTCACTTATATTATTCCTTCCTGAAACTTTACTTTGTGTGATTGTTTATGATTACAATCTTACTTTATTTAATCTACACGATGGTTGTTCCAAGAGTCTTGGTCTACTGCTATTTAATGAAACATTATTGCTCTAATTTTGCTCAAACAAAAAGCCATATTGAATAGATCCTTAACTTAGAAACATTCCGCCTTATCCTCACTTATCAAAATCTCAATAATTAGTTTTACGATACGTAATGTAGCTTAAATATCTTACCGCCCTCGCATGTTACTGCCCACAGCCTTACAAAGTTATCACGATCTTATTGCCGAATTATTCTATCTTGAACTCCAAATTTATGGCAACTAATACCTAAATCTTACAAAAGACCACAGACTATCAACGTTCCTAACTACACCACTACTCTTTCTCCCGTCTCACAATCTTCTCCAACAAATTTCCCTAGTCTGTGTACCATCATAAAATCAAAACAACCGATATGCGTACAAGAACTTAGGAAGTCAATATCCAAGTTTATTCACGTATTTTACAACGGACATAAATTAAACCTATCTGATAATTCTGTCAATTGTAACATGAACTTTAATATTCAATAAAACAGTAAAACATTCTTAGTAATATTGGAGAAGTCAGGGGTCAAAAACCGGTGGTTGGTACCATACCGATTCGATTGACAGATTTAGGTATGATATAAATAGGTTATTAGCTTGTTCCTTGGTTTAGTAGGTTAAGGAAGTATTTCTATATTTGAATATTTAGAAGGCCTTTGAACCGTTTTCATTATATTTCCATATTTCTCAACCACTTGCAGAATATGAAGAGACAATACTACCGACAACTGACATTTGAATTTAGAATTTATTACGCGCGAATGCGGTAAACTAATGAGTTTTGCAATTATTATT
Source organism: Cydia pomonella (assembly GCF_033807575.1). Classification (NCBI taxonomy): domain Eukaryota; kingdom Metazoa; phylum Arthropoda; class Insecta; order Lepidoptera; family Tortricidae; genus Cydia; species Cydia pomonella. Next base: position 5,794,952 of record NC_084726.1, read on the forward strand.
ACGTCTATTAACGACTAATCTGGCCTAGTAGGTAACCTATGAAGCCGATAATCCCGGGTTCAAATCCTGGTAAGGAGCACGGATATTTTGTTCCTGAGTCATGGATGTTTTCTATGTAGTAAGTGCCTACAACACAAGCCTTAATGAGCTTACTGTGGGATTTAATCAATTTGCGTAATAATGTCCTATAATATTTTATTTATTTATTATATGTGATAGGGCCCAATAGAGAAAATGTAAAGAAAAGTCATATTTCAACTTGCCTAGTTTCAAATAACACAAACTTTGCCTTTTTCTCTGAACAAAATTAGTTCGTCTACTATATTATGTTGTCCTGTCTTTATCATCTTTAGTTAAATCTTGAGTAAGGGCCCTTCATTTCAAACAAAGGGTTATAATTTCATGTCAAGAACACACCTGACCTTCACACCATCTAAACAATATGCCATCTTTCAGTTCAACTGACGTGCCCTTCACTATTATACGAGTAAGTTGTTTTAGTAAAATATACATTACTGAGACTAGTGATATATGGGTTATAATGATATAAAAATTATATATGAAATGTATGAAAATGGGTGTCACTTAGCTATTTTAAGTCGAAAATTGCTCGACATGTTTCGTTTCAGTTTCATAACGAAAAGCTTCAACGGGAGCAAGCGTTGGCAGACCGACGCACAAATTGTACAAGTTGCCTTTAAAAAAGTCGCGCCTAGGCAAGCGAGAAGTGTACACGTGATAACGAGTTCCCGCACACTGAAAGAGAAAAAAATAAGCTTATTGTTTAACAACGGTATGACAAAGATGAATGGAATGCGAAAATTAATAAAAAATGACTGATTTCTTCGTATCGAAATAAATATGGAAATATTTTTTGTGCACCCTATGTATAACTATAACCCAGTGGTTCTTAACCTTTTCGGTTCTGCCACCCCTATGACTAACTAGGAAACCCGATTTTATCCCTCCTCCCATTAATTATCAATATTCTTTCTTACAGGTCTCATTTTTGTTATAATTGAGCTTATTACCCCCGTAAAATACCAGTTTTACCCTTACAGGGGTAATTAACCCCAGGATAGGAACCGCTGCTATAACCTATCTAAAGTTATATAATATTATTTCATTTACGGCACTCTTTTTGCCCGGACCACAAAATGCTAGTGTCCAAACCCTAACTAACAGTTTCACCAACTGACAGCTACTTTTTGCTCTGCATACCCTTGACAAAAACTGGACCAAATCCATCATAAGCCGTATAGGGAAGCGATTCCGGCTTTTAGTTACGTGTGGACGCGTGTCCGGAAGCGGCAACCCTAGCGGCTTCCGGACAATCAGGGATGTCACTCACAAAATATTTGTGTTAGTCGTTAATTTTCATGGCAAAGGTGTGCCGGATTTAATCGTAGAGTATGTAGTCGTCTTCGCCTTTCGTGTAACGCGAGTGCTCGTGTAGGGAGCATTTTGCCGCTCGTGTTTAACATGATTTTTGTTTAATAAAATGAATTAATCACTTTGTTACAATTTTTATGGGATAAAATAAATCAATAACTAGTGGTAAAAGTAATTTTTGTTACAGTTTTACATTTGGTAGGGATATGAAAATGATTTGGAAAACCTTAGGTAAATATTTTCGAAGAGCGGAGCAGAGGTCGAGATTTCGTGTTGTTAATTTTGTACACATATTTTATTAAACTTGCTTATTATTCCTTCAATATGTGTCAGCCAGGCATTTATTGGATATTTTACGATTGAATTTACAAGGTCATAAATAGAATTCGAACATTGTTAGTTTTAAAATTTTGTGGGGTTACCATTTATTGGCTATATAAAAATTGCGTGGCAAGAAAACTTAAAAAGAAGATTGAGCTCGACGTGGCAAAAATGTGAATTAAGGTGTCCTTTGGTATCGGTGTTATTTTAAAAAAACACTAATATCTACTAAACCAAAATCGGTGCATACTCGTACTTTAGAAGCATTAATGCAAAGCTTACTGATGCTATAGCAGAAAATACTCCTAATTTAATACCTACATATTTGTTAGGTATTTCCAAACTTATCTCGTTTTGTGATGTATTGATATCTTTACATATTTTTATTTCAGTAATAACTTCACCAGTTCCAGTTCACCGGACGATATCGGCCTGTCAGTTATTCGCGATTTTCAGCTTTTGCGAATAACTGACAGGCCGATATCGTCCGGTGAACTGGTAATTCGCGGGCCCCTTTAGACACATCACGTTAATTATTTCACATTGTAATTAAGTTATTATTTGCGGGCCCCTTAAGCGGCTGCCACTGTTTCACACAATTATTCTCTCCATTTTACTATATTTGACTAAAAGTTTGGAGTGTATTTTGTGTTACTCAAAATGGCAACTCCAGAGGCTTTGAATATTTTAACATACACCATAAACTGACACAGAAAAGCCATTATTCAAAGGTGAAAATGTACAACGATGTTCGAAAGTTGTGGGCAGTTTTGTGCCGGTCAAAAAGTTGATTCGCCTAAATAACACAAGGCAGCGCCAACCCTAAATCAAGCCCGACATGTCTTTGACGTTGTTAAGATTTCCTGAACCGCTCCCTTTTAGTATATTCTCGGACCGCCGGATGAATGCTAAGGTTGTCACACGCGACGACAGTTAGCTTTAAATGACACTGGCACGTTTCACTTGTGAAATATAGCCTTTATTTTCATAGTCTATATTCGCGACTTTGTCCGTATCACGTTTATGGACACTCATTGGATTCGGCACAATACTCTGGAAACATAATGTTGCTTAAAATAACTGAATACGAGGACGGATAAGTGTTGATATCGGATATGGGCTGTATACATATTGTTTTATTGCAAGTTCATAGACTAAACGCAAGTAACTAGCACATGTATGAAGCTTTTGAGAACAAATCAAATTATTCTATTAAATATTTTGGTTTGCGTGCTTTACCTAAATATAATACTACAATATCAAAATTATATACTCAAATAAACGTCATAATATATACCAAATTGAAAGAGGTGTAGCCCGCCAGTGGCGGAAACTGGATTCGAATCAACCCATAAATTTGACGGGGTGACCTAGGCCACCTAAGGGTTCACGGCGTTAGCCGTGACAGCACTTTTCGTCACTTTTCTTTAGTATATGATATCTATTTTTTTTAATGTATTTATGACCTAATTGACCTTATGAATTATACGAAAATTACAAAATTTGGCTGTTTTTGTAAATATAAACAATGTGTTCAGGTAATAAAATAGCACAATGCAACACCCCAGGTGCTAAAGTGCCTCAAAGCACAAGTAAGACAAATGCTCGGCATTGCCATGTAAACCACATGTCGACATCGCTTTACGTCGTATACGTGCAGATTGTAGCAGTATTCTACATTGTTTGCGACATAGCTCAATTTTATGTGTTTCACGAAAGGCGGCGCGGATTTTATATGACAGTTTTGACATGTTTTACCTATTTATGTACATATATATTCTGTATTGCTTGTTTAGTCGTATTTTTAGGATTTTTAAACAAGGAAAAAAGCTAAATAAAAACATACCCCAAGATCAATAAGGTGTAGGAAATACCCCTGTGATGGGCATGGCACCAATAATAGGATGATAACCATGAATTCTGTAAAATAAGGGTTGCACATCAGTTTTTAAACACTGGCAACATTTTACCATAAAAAAGGGCCATAAAGCTGTTAAGTTTGATGTTTCATTAATATATATTTTGTTTGTTTTAAACAGGACGGATCAGTACCCCTAGTGTAAATATTTTCGACAGCGAAACGTGACGTACGCGTTTGCGTTAAGTGTCATTTTTGACTTTCCAAAACGTCCCGCTTGGCGCGCTGTTCAAAAACCCATACAAAATGAGACTTAACGCAAACGCGTACGTCACGTTTCGTTATCGACTAAATTTACACTAGGGGTACTGATCTTTTTACAAGCTTTTATATAAATTGCCCTGTTAGTATGTATGGGACAAATCTTGCATGTTAAATTTGACCCACTTCCCGGTTTCCGATGAAGCTGAATATTTGCATACATTAAGTCGGGTGACAATGCAATATTATGGTACCATCAAGCTGATCTGATGATGGAGACAGGAGGTAGCCATAGAACTCTGGGATACAACAACGCAACCTAATTGTGTTTGGGGTTTTTAGGATTGTCTCGATGAGTATTAGTTTCCTGTGAAAAAAAGTACAGTCAGTGATAAAAGCGTGTACCAAAAATGAAATTTTTGCCTAAAACTTATGATTTGGTTGGTTAAGAGCCCTTATTCCTTAGAGCGTTCTCCGATTTCATGAAATAACGCTCGATAGATGGCGTTGGCGCTCGGTATGCGAGCGCCGGCAACGCGACGCGCGTTTAAATGCAGACAAGAATAATCTTGATAGTTTTCAATATAATTTCAAGCAACATTAATTTTTGTGTTATATCATATGGACACTCTTTATTTTATTTTATATGCACAGTACTAGTGTACAGAGTGTACTATAACCCTTGCTCTTTATTCTATCTCTTTCACACCAATGGATAATGAAATATATACTAAATGACTGCACGTATAAATAAAGAACATGCGCTTATGGCTAAATTTGCAGAAAGTCACAGCATGAATTGTATAGCTTGAATTGTGTTGGCTAAGCACCCAGGGTGCCTAGCCAAGATGCCAATCGTTTGCGCATATTAATGCGACAAAGAGACAGATAGCGGTTCGCTGTCGTATCGTAAAAGATTGTCATATTGGCTATGCACTAATGGTGCCTAGCCAAGATGCCAATCGCTTGCGCATATTAGTGCTATAGAGAGACAGATAGCGTTTCATTATCGTAGCGTGAACGATTGGCATGTTGGCTACGCGCCCAGGGTGCCAAGCAAACATGCCAATCGTTTGCGCATATTAGTGCAATAGAGAGACAGATAGTGTTTCGTTGTCGTAGCGTAAACGATTGGCATGTTGGCTATGCACCCATAGTGCCTAGCAAAGATGCCAATCGTTTGCGCATATTAGTGCGATAGAGAGGATAGAGAGACAGATATCGTTTCGTTGTCGTAGCGTAAACGATTGGCATGTTGGCTACCCATAATGGAGTTATAATGAGTAAAATTGCCGTTCTGATGACCGACTCCTCACTCTGTCATAAGACCCTGAATCGATGGTGCTCGTCAGGGCAAATCTATTAAGCCCAAACACGATGGAGTTATGATGAGTAGATTAGGAAATCTGGTGACCAACTCTTGACTGCATCATGAGACCCTGGACCTCATCTAGATCGATGGTGTTCGTCAAGGCAAATCTATTGAGCCCAAACACTATGGAGTTATGATGAGTAGTTAGGAGTTCTGGTGACCAACTCCTAACTCCATCATGAGACCCTGGAACTTATCTAGATCAATGGTGCTCCTCAGGGCAAATCTATTGAGCCCAAACACGATGGAGTTATGATAAGTAAGTAGATTAGGAGTTCTGGTAACAAACTCCTGACTCCATCATGAGACTCTGGACCTCATCTAGATCGATGGTGCTTGTCAGGGTAAATCGTTTGAGCCCAAACACGATGGAATTATAATGAGTAGATTAGGAGTTCTGGTGACCTAATCCTGACTCCATCATAGGTTCTCATGATGGAGTCAGGATCAGACTTCATCCGGGTCAAAAATAATAATGCAAACCCAACGTAATTTAAATTGAATTGAAATTGGTGTCGTTACCATAACCACATTGAAAATACCTTAATAAAAATATTTGTGCCCATTTTGAATTAATCCATTCCATATGCCATTTCATTCCATTCATCTCCATAAATGAATATCCATTCATACATCACCCCCTGCGACATGGAATAAGAAAATATTATATTAATACATTGAAATCACATTTCATTTTCCCCTACAATCAATACAGACATGTAAGTCATATTGAACTTGTTTGGAGTCCCGTTGAGGGTTTTTGCTACGGAAAAAATATTATTTTTTTGTTTAACTTAACAATTTAGATATACTCGTATGTAAATAAAGTCTAACAGGGGCTAGTGAAGTAAACTATTTATAAATTTTGAGTAAAAAAATAAAATTATTTCATAATAACTGGCCAACATCTGTATGTATTTCTTAGTTTTAATTGCAAGTTCATTTTAGTTGTCAAATTGCCTGCTAGATGTCGCTATACCGTGTGTTGAAAATACTAGTTCGCGATGTTAAGATTTTTCCGAGAAACATGACGTCTGGCCGGTACTAAATATTGTTAAGCATTAAGAACAGTTGTACCTCTATTGAATTTATTAAATTGATGTATAGACAACACAGGAGTTACAAGAGTGTTTTTGACTGCGGGTATAAAATTTTCTCTCTGCTTTACAGATCCAGTCAGTAAGCGTGTACTGTTCTTAGAGCAGCCGCAAACGCCGTTTGACGGAAATGCCCCGCTGACGGATTTGGCCACCCTGACCTAACACGTTTAAATTAATGTCAGCCATTTTATAATTCACATATACACCGTATTTTTTTAATTCCTTTAACATCATGGTATCGGTAAGTACGTTTAGGGAAACTAAATGACATAGTTAATTTTCAAAAAATGGTTTTTTTTCAAAAATAGTATTGTAATGTTGCATATGGCGTTGTTGTAACACGGGTATTACATTTAACCCAATCAAACAATTGAAAACTGTGACATATCAATGTCATTTCGAACATCGATCGTCCGAGATAGTATGTAGTGTACGTTTAGTAGCAAATGTATAAACTCGTACTAAACACTTAATCAATATGTACGCAAGTGTACACGCTCGTAAGGGCCTTGTAAGATAAACATTAATTATTGATTATCTCCGAAATGAAGTTAATTAGAATACCGGTGTCTTTGAGAAAGTTACTTAATTCAAGCACAGGAATGCACCCTTGAAATTAACAGAAATCAATAAAAACACGGTGTATACTGTTGAAATAGTTCAACAGTCAACTTCAGTGAATCGAGCGATAACAACTAAATACAAATTTGAATATAAATATTCCGTTACATTTTCAATAACATCAGATCACTTCTCACAAAAAACAAGATACACTAGATTACAAACAAAAACTATAAATACGGCGAACCCTTCACGGATCTATGGTATAATATCCTCCGCTATCAATACATTTATCTCAGCTTTGACACGTATTAACGCCATACTCTCAGCCTCAGGAAGACTGAATATGACAGCCTTAATCGAAGACATACAAAATGCTGACTTATCTGCCATTTTCACTGTTCAAGACTCTAACCTAGCAGCTGAAACCCTTATTAACTTACTATCATCATTAGTTTTATCACGTACGAGCCCAATATCAATCCCTAGGAGAAAGCGCACTCTGAAACCATGGATTACACCCGGTCTCTTACGGTGTATTAAAAACCGTGATAAACTTCATGTCAAATACAAAAAAGATAGTAATAACAATGTTTTAAAAACAACATACACGCGTTACAGGAATTATTGTAATAATCTTTTAAAAAATATTAAACAAAACTACGAAAAACAACTTATGGATAAAGCCAAAGGTAAGCCCAAAGACACATGGAATGTGATAAAGCAGATAGCCAATATTCAGCAAGTAAAAAAATCACAACATGAACTATTGTCCCTGTGTTCAGATCCTGTCTCATCAGTAAATAGTGTCAATACATTTTTTGCTGGCATTGGTAGCACTCTCGCCCAAAATATCTACAATAATACAAATTATTCGATATTGCCACAAGAATATAATTTGGACAATTCTAGTCAAAATATAAGTTCCATGGCAATTTTAAATACTGACGACGCAGAAATAGAAGGACTTATTCTTAGCTTAAGAAACAATTGCTCAATCGGATACGATGGCATATCTACAGCTGTATTAAAAGCTACCCGTAGTAAATTAGTGCCGGTACTTACGTATATTTTTAATTTGTGCATAGCCGATGGTAACTTTCCTTCTGTTTTCAAAAAGGCTCTTGTTCATCCGATCCACAAAAGCGGTAATAAAGACAGTCTCAACAACTATCGTCCTATTTCTGTTCTCACTAGTATCTCTAAAATCTTTGAAAAAATTCTAAACAAACGTCTAATTGGCTTTCTGACTAAACATAGTATCTTGGCTCCTAACCAATTTGGTTTTAGAAGTGGCAAATCAACCGAGGACGCAGTAGTAGCTCTAACAGATAACATAGTAAAGAACCTAGAAAATAAGCGAAGGACTATTGGCATCTTCCTAGACCTGTCGAAGGCTTTCGACACGGTCTCAGTGTCTATTTTACTTAGGAAGATGCAAGCTATCGGCATTAGAGGATTAGCGTTGGATATTTTCCAAAGCTATCTGTCTGAACGGTCACAAACAGTTATTATTGATAAAACTAGAAGTAATGAGCTGCCATTAAATTACGGAGTACCCCAAGGTAGCGTGTTGGGGCCTACTCTGTTCCTGATTTATATTAACGATTTGTGCTCCCTTCAATTGAAAAATTGTCAAATCATCACTTATGCTGATGACACAGCGTTGATTGTAAATGGTAAGGACTGGGAGGGTGCTAGATCTGCTGCTGAAAATGCACTTCGACGTGTCTCATCCTGGCTTACTGCAAACCTACTAACCCTAAATGTAGTAAAATCTAAATTCCTTACCTTCACCCCAAATTCGACTATGCAACCAGAAGTTGGTTCAATGAGAATTGTGGTTCACAGCTGCTCGGACAACACCGCCCCCGACATGACTTCTCCCTGCACGTGCATGCCCCTTACTCACTCCGAGTGTATTCAGTACTTAGGTATAATGATAGACTGCAATTTACGCTGGCATCATCATATCGAGCGCCTGAACACAAAAATTAGAAAACTTATATACGTATTTAGAAACCTCAGGTCTGTGGTCGGTCCTGAAACACTGAGAACTGTATATTTTGCTCTGGCGCAGTCCTTGTTATCTTATTGTGCTTGTGTTTGGGGTGGGGCAGGTAAAACCTTACTTTTGAAAGTGGAGCGGGCTCAACGTGCTGTATTAAAGGTTATGACAAAAAAACCCTTTTTATATCCTACTTCTAAACTATATCAGGAATGCAAACTATTAACAGTAAGAGGTTTATTTATTAGACAGGTCATTATAAGGAAACATAAAACCCTTGAATTTATAAAGGATGATACTTCGAATAGGCGTCGTAGAGACCATGTTTGTGAGGTTCATAGTTTCCGCCTGGTACTAGCAGGACGGCTTTTTCACTATCTGAGCCCAAAATTATATAACAAAATAAATAGGCTACTTGGAATTTATAAATTGACATTTAGAGAATGCAAATTGAAAGTAACAAACTGGCTGGTCACTTTGACATATGAAGAAATTGAGGATCTCCTTTCAGCTCATACATACACACACACACACACACACACTCACATAACACACGTATTATAAACTAAATTAAGCATGCACACTACCCTATTTTCATCATTTTTTCTTTTTTACTCTTATGTACCTCATAAATTATCATTGTCAGTCACTTTTTTAGTGTAACTATATAATTGCAGCTTGTATTTCCGGGGTGAGGGCCTGGAGATCTGTAATACAGGTCTAACCTAGTTCAGACTCCAGTCCCTCGCAAAGGTAAAAATAAATAAATAATAATACTTAAGTTTATTTTGTAAAATTATCTTTTGTGAGGTTAAATAAAAACATTTTATTATTTATTTTTATTATACATCTTGAGAGGAATAATGAGTTCTGCGTCTGTTGTGTTTGGACCAATGTTTGTGGATGTTGGCGTTATTTGGTTGGTGGTATGAGCGTTTTCGCGACGATGTTGGACGACAACAAAGAAGTTAAATTTTTTTATTTTATTTGTTTTTTCATAGTTTAAATGTTTATTGTTCAAAAGGTAACCTTCAAACAAAAAAGAACTTGATTCCATGAAGCACTCTCTCTCTCCAAGGACCATCTGGTACCTATTCTGTTCTAATATTGGATCGGATAATGCGAAAACGCTCTAAAATCCTGTGTGAGTTTTTGTGGACAGGCTATGGTAATAAAATAATGTAAATTTTTGCTGTTATCTTTTTTTTTGACAGTGACAATGCAAGGTTTTGGTAGGGATAGTGACATTTTTTACACGAAAAATTCTTACATTCGAAACAGACACATTTCATATTTGTAAACGTAGGCGTTCTTCACCCAAAACTGTTTTATTCGTTTTAATGCTTACTGTTCTTTAATTAAAAAAACTAGTTCGAGACAAAATTTTTTTATTAAAATAGAAGTTATTGTTTACATTGAAATGTCAAAATAGCTATTTACGATACAAGTGCGAAAAATAGGAAATCCTATTCGCACTATTCGCGAATTACCTATTCGCACATATATCGTACAACGTTTTACAGTACATATGACCCTTTACATTTTCGACATAGTTACATGATGTGCTAATTTACGCACTAGTGGGGAAAAGTAGCACCATATGTATTGTAAAGTATTTGTTGTGAGAAGTCAACTGGTATCGCCACTGTATTTCGCCTTTAGTCCATTTTGTTTAATTTCTGCAATTGTATGCACCTACCTCTGTAGTAGGTACATAACATTTTAGTATTCTTGGAGTGTTTGTAGTTTCTCATAGCTTAGAGGTTAGTTCTAGGTTCTAGAATAGTTATTTTTTAATTTCATTTTGCTTTCTTGTACCTTAATGCTTGTAGCTTTTTCTTGTTTTGTTTTTGCTAAGGTTAAGAATTTTAACATAAGTACAAAATGTAAGCGCGTAATATTCCCAAGTTGTGATGCCTATAATTGGGTGAATACTTCGTTATGATTTTAGTAGTTATTATTCAAGTCCATTTGTATTTGTATTTCTGTTGGCAAACCTTAATAAAATAAAATCCACACTTTTTCATGCCGATTAGGTACCGAAATGTTTGGCTAAAGGTGGTTTTGTTATTCGGGCATGTTTTTCTTCTTCCCTAGGTCGATCTGTACCCCTCGTGTAAATTTATTCGACAGCGAAACTTGACGGACGCGTTTGCGTTAACTTTCATTTTGTATGAGATTTTGAGTTTCCAAAAAGTCCCGCTTGGCGCGTTGTTCCTAAATCCCATCGAATAAATTTACACTAGGGGTACTGAACCAGTATTGGTATCAATGTTAAATGTTACATTATACAAGAGAATGAAAAGACGAAGAAGAGTAAAGAATACGGGTCGTGGTAATTATTTATGCAAAGTGAACAGGGCTCATTGCTATTGAATGTTTAATTTTCTTCGATACTATTTTTATCTGCACATTGGCCATATCGCGGCAAACATTGGTCAGCCTTTGCGCCTGATATTTATGTATGTATATGTATGTGTTACATATTTATTGAAACAATTTTGCTGAAGTCAAAGACCATAAAACGGAGCATTTGTGACACTGCCAATATAGCGTGCTGGTAGGTATTTCATGATTATTTTTTTCCATACATTTTTCTATGTTTTGTCCTGTATCCATCAGAAGTCGTCTTTACTTTTTTATTAAAATACAGATTTCACGTTAATCCAAATTACCTACAATTAGTGCGACTCCTTAGCTCGATCGCAAATATTATAAAGATAAATCAAGCATAATTTGAAAACTATGAGTCTTAACAATATACTTTCAAAGACAATATTGAAGAGAATTAATTAATGGAGAATATACTTCTCTTAAACATTTTTATCATTTCGTCTTTTTTATTTCATTTTTACAGCCGCAAATTGAGGGTAAAAGTGACTTTTTACATAAACCAAGTTATACTAATATAAATCGTAATTAAGTTATTTTTTTTGTACACCTAAATAAAGTGACGCTGTTTTATAATAAATGTTTCCAATGTAATTCACACACACACATCTCATGCTCACTATGTTCCACGGCTCATGGAAGCCTGGGGTCCGGTTGGCAACGAATCCCAGGAATTGGGGTAGGCACTAGTTTTCATGAAAGCGACTGCCATCTGACCTTCCAACTCAGATGGTAATCCAGGCCTTATTGGGATTGGTCCAGTTTCCTCACGATTTTTTCCTTTATCGAATAGCAACTGGTACTTACCTAAATCTCGAATGATATATTTCGTACATTAAAGTTCAAAAAAAAAATCATTGGTATGAGCCGGGGTGTGAACCCGACCTCCGGATTGCAAGTGCGACTTGCAATCCGCTCTAACCGCGTTTTCAATTCAATTCAACGTAATGTTCAAAGTGAGCTAAACTTTTATATTCTTAAGTACAAAAATACTATTATTAAAATATGTATTATGGATAAAAACAACGAATATGTGACAGTTCACGGGTATAAATTAAGTAAATTTGAAACAAGTTTGCCTTAAAGATGATATACAAACATTTGATCCAATATTAACAAATGACATGTCAATGACTCAACGTAATTATGACAAGCGCTGATCAATATTCAAGAGCCGGATCAGTGTTCAGTATTCGGCAAAAAATGGATCAAAATATCGACGCCCCTTCAAGGTCACGTCGTGCGGATTTATGAATAGGATTTTATGATATAAAGTTTGTGAACGCAGTCACTTATTGGTAGTCAAGCTTTGCTTTTAAAGATCTACAACTTAGAGCACCTACCAGATATTTTGTTGGTGTAGGAAGATAGACGTAACAGAGAGTTGCCATTTTTTATACAACGTCGGTGGCAAACAAGTATACGGCCCGCCTGATGGAAAGCAATCTCCGTAGCCTATGTACGCCTGCAACTCCAGAGGAGTTACACGCGCGTTGCCGACCCTAACACTCCGCACCCTATTTGAGCTCTGGCAAGCTCACTCACCGGCAGGAACACAACACTAGGGCCTAGTGTTATTTGGCTGCGGTTTTCTGTAAGGTACTTCCCCAGTTGGGCTCTGCTCTGCCACACAAAGCGAGATGACATTCACAGTGCCCATACCTCTCTTTTGTCCGTAGTTTAAGGACATACCCGGGTCCGATGTATGTATGTAACTAGTACGTAAGTACGAGTAATGCATATAAATACACATGTATCTTACCTAATTAGGGCATAATAAAACATAATATTAATCGAAGCTGTTGTTTCATTAACACCGTCCGTACAGTCATGTGTGCGGGTCGGAAGTTATTCAAGGTCATATGTAAGAAAAATCGATTTATCGCGGATATCGAGGTTTCTATGTATAGCTCCAATGTCTATCTAACCTACTGGACTCTTGGGAATCCGAATGGGAATCAAGATTTCTCCCTGGCGACGTCTCCAAGCCTAATACCAAGACACGACCTGCTGGCTTTGAGGAGCCCCGTCGCGTGTGGTGCATGCTGAATCGTATAAGAACGGGAGTTGAGAACTATGCCTATTTATGGCACAAATGGAACTAGTGCGAATCACCAGTATGTCGGTGTGGAGCACCCGAGCAGACCGTACACCACACGGTATTTGTCTGTCCTCTAACCAAATACCATAGGCAAGTGGAGGATTTTACCACCTTAAGCAAAGAAGCGGTACTTAAAAACTGTACATCTTTGAAGTAGATAGTAACACAACACAAACAGCTATACGAAAAAAATAGCTCCAATGTTTACATTTAGGTAACAACGCAAAGTACTCCGCGTTGGAATCCGCTTATGGCTTTGTGCCGGTGGCTATTGAGACAGCGGGGCCTTGGGGTTCAGAGGCTCGCTCCTTTTTCAGGGCGTTAGGGCGTCGCTTGCGAGAGAGGGGCTGCGATCCTCGCTCTAGGTCGTATCTGGTTCAGTAGGCCGCGTAGCCAACGTTACAATCGTAGCGTAGCGAAGTCATCTCTCTCTATCACTCTTCCATTTTAGTGCGACTGTGACGTTGCTGTTGCGTTTCGTTCGCCATGGAGCGTGAATGATATGCACGTTGGCTACGCGGGCAGGTCTCCGTTGCGGTTCAGCGAGGAAACGCAGCGGGAATAATAGGGAACTTTGAGCCAGTTACGATCCAGGGCGGGTTATTTTAAATTGTAGTTAATTATGATGTAATGTTATTTATATTTTTTCAGGTAACTAGAGCAGCAAGATCAGAACGGTTACCACCATTTTGACACCTCCATATATGCTAGCGTGTACATAACTTGCTTCCTATACATATTAGTGCGAGCGAGATGTATAGAAAGTAAGTCACGAAGACGTTAGCGAATATGTCAGCTTGGCACAGTTTGCAGGCAGACATGGTAAGGATACAGGTGCAGCTGTGCTTTGTAAAACTGTATGTACAGTCAGCTACAGATACTATATCTATTAATTATCTCTGCAGCTTACTGTACATTCGTCCGTACATAAAGACTTCGCTTAAAATGTTTACCGTCATCCTACCGGCTGCGCCAGACGATTGCCGGTGAACCAAGGTTTTTAATGCATGTGGTTATCATGGTTGCGAATCCTGGGTCACAATTTAAGACCACAATTTTATAGGATTTGATTACAAGCAGGCATTTTCAGGTATTCCCTAATATTAAGATAATACATAATTTTATAGTCTAGTTATAACTTTTTAGTAGTTAGTTACATGCCCCCTAATGGAAATTTGTATACAGGGTGTATGACCTATATATTCAGCTCGTAAATGATTTCAGGTGACTAAATAAATATCCCGTATACTCAAGAGCTTTTAAAAGGCATGCCGCTTACTCGTAGGACGATATAGGGCATTGTGATATTCAAACAGAATATCATACAAAATAAACAAAGTAAATGTACCTAATTGTTATAACACAAATTCAATTAAATCTAATTTAAACTTTAGTCCTACAAACATTACCTACGCTAATTGTATTATTAGTGCTTGAAAATAGAGACTGATTAAAAACTAAAAATACGTAATTTAAACCGTGAAATAAGCTTAAATTATACCTAGTTAACAGGTGGCTAGCCAGGAGCTGAAACTTTATCCCTCTTGTGTGTAAAAACTAACCTAGAAATAGAAATAAAAAGTTTCCATTTCCAGGTGTTTGTGGGAGCGGGTGCGGCTGTGCTCCGTAAAACTACCTATATTCGTCCGTATACAAGAAGTTAGCTGTTTAAATTAGGTTGTCTAGACAATAAGAATAAGGAAAACAACGTTTGAGGCTCTTTGAGTTACAAAAATCTGATTTCTACAGCGGTTGGCTCTTCTCAAAAGTTTGTCAAACCCTGGCCTAGTGATATACGAGAAGAATTTAAATGTATTATTCATAACTATGTGCAATTTTTGTTTATATACTATATATGTAAAAGTTTTTCATTGTCTTCAGCGATTTATGTTATTGAATGTGTAAAACTTACAGGTAAACTTAAAAACATCCATAACGATAATAATATAGTTAGTTCAGATGTGGGTATGTATATCTAGTTCTTCCTTGTCGTAGCCGGCAATGGCGACTCCATCAACAGTTTTCCTGGATCATGAAATGTTCTAATTTATTTATTTAATCTTTTTATTGCACAATACATGCAGGTACAAATGGCGGACTTAATGCCTTAAGGCATTCTCTACCAGTCAACCAATGAGTTAAACCAGAAAGATTAAGTAGGTGCAGTGTCTTCTAATGTGCAAAATGTTCACACGGTGCGCAATGGAGTTGTCCAGTCGAGTTACGGGTATACGTGTATTGTCGCTTAGGTCGCATTCTTCGGATATGTCGCTTAGCAAAACTATAGAAAAACACTAACGATAGAGTAAACTGACGTTTACATGTGTGTTATAATGAGATTACTGCCTGCTGCTAGTACTGATCCTGGCTGGTAGTTTTACCAGGCTGGATTACCAGTTCGCCGGACAATATTAGCCTGACAGTTATTCCCGATTGTCAGCTTTTGCAAATAACTGACAGGCCGATATCGGAGAACTGGTAATCAGTGGGCCCCATACTAAGTCTTTTTATGAGTTAAAATTACTTTTCTGTCATGTTTCAACTCCATATACTTTAAACGTTATTTAGCGAAAAAGGATCCTTTAATTTCTTTGTGACAGAAAGTCCCAAATTTATAAAAAGATTTATATTGGTTGGTTTATTATCCCCAAATTACGTCTATTTGTATTTATACGAGAAAAAGAGTTGCAAAATCCTTTTCAAACAGCTGTCAGTTCCTCTAATTCTCAGGCTTACGAACTAAAATCCCGATATATCAAATAAGCTGGCTATACTTGAAGTATCCAGCTGTTGACACCTGTCGACTGACGGTAACAACCTTTGTTACGAATTGGAATACCCAATGAACAACGTCAAATGTAGTAGATGTAGATAATATCTATATATTATACAGAATGGCCCAAAAATATGTTGTATGTTTTTACTGTGGTTTTGTTGATAATTTAATCAGACTTGTGCGTTCGTGACTATGGTGACTGCTATAGTTATTGGCTCCTCCAGTGTTGACCACGCTTAACAAATCAAAATAAACATGGCAATATCTTATCTTATTGTTAAGAGTGGCCAGTTACTTTGGAGTGGCCAATAACCATAGCAATCACCCATCAAAGCTAAAGAAGAATATTTTGAAGATAATAAATACGTTCTTTTTGAGTTAAATGATAGTATTTTTAATTTTTAATGACATGTTTTATAAAACGTGTAGGAAAGAAAAATGTCTCTAAAAATTCTTAGTCAACATATTTTTGTGCCATCCTGTAATAATTGCTTTAGACGATGCACTAGAAAATTATGGAAAAACATAGACTGTAGTGATTTTTTGACCATCTATTTACTTAATAATTTGGAACAAACAACGAACTTTAATCTTTTAAACATACGAGTACTATAGTACTTATTTAGAAATTATACTTCGCTCAAAAGTTGCTGTTTTTTGTTTATTTCGCACCCACCTTGAAGCTTTTCTGTATTGCCTTATGGTTGACTAGTAGAGAATGCCTAGTAGCATTAAGTCCGCCTATTGTACTCTATTTTATGTGCAATACAGTTTAAAATAAATAAATAAACTTTAGCAATTTCACTGTCACGTCACACGTCCGTGTTTTATATTATAAACTCCATAGTGAACAATTGTAAACTATATTTTCTCAATATCACTTTAGGCTAACAAACTAAACTGCCTACACATATAAGCCTACACACTATCCAGTTTTTGACACCTGTCAACTGACTCGTAACGTAACACCCTTTGTTCCAACTAAAATACCCATTTGACAATGTCAAATGCAGGCGGGCTTGTCCGGTTAGTTAAAGTCGATTGGACGTGAATTATACTCGTACCTAAATTTACTAATCATAATGTTGTTTCTTGTAAAATTAAGTCACGCTTAACTGCAATATTTAAAGAACAATTTTTTTTTCATTATTTTATGGCTATTAATAAAATTCAGTTTTGGCTAAACAAAACAGATTCTATTAAAATAGACAGCACTACAGTTTATACATGCTTAACTTTTGTAAACTTTATATTGGACCAGACTAATATAACGTTATCCCAGCATTTATTTACCGATCAGACAGGAATTAAAGGTTTTATACATTATTAGTTTTTCCCGAATATTGCGAATCCGAATTAGATTCAATTAAACTAGTGGCTAATAAATGAGCTGTAGATCTCACAAGCTTGTCTTAATAAATGCAACATGAATAAATGTATGGCTTTCTCAATTTTGAATGATTTTCAATAACTGAATCGACAAAATTATCGAATATCACCGGTTGGAAACCGAACAGACATACACAAGTATTTTGGCCTAAGCTCAAGATAAGGCGCTTTGCGCTCGCTAGGTCAGCAATACGACGATTAATAACACAAAATATATTATGTAAACTTGTCTAGTCTTTATCTAAAATTATCAATAAAAACCATTAATATTTCTAAGAATAATTTCAATTTCTTTACTCGTCCACCGGAAATAAATTCTTCCAGACAACGTCTAAGTAGATACAGTCGCCTTCAGATATATTACAGCAGCTGAGGTGCTCAAAAATATCTGAGCACGCACTCTAACACCTTGACAATAGAGGCGTATTCAGATATTTTTGTACACCTTGGCCGCTCCGATGTATCTGATGGCGACTGTACACATTGTACGCATCGAAACGGATAGCCGCACGGAATGAGACCGAGAAAAATAGGCTAACAGCAGGAACTATTGAAATCGCTGAAATGGAGAAGCTATTTATTTCTTGTTTCAGTTTCTAACTGAAATACTGGTTTGGTTTACTGAAAAATGTTATTTGCTTGACAGCGAAAATGGTTTGAATTTCAATCGTTATAAATAAATGATACCCGTACTTGATAAAATGTGAAAATAAATCCCTACTTAATATTATAAATGCAAAATTAACTTCGGCCCAATTCGAACTTTAAGTTACGTCATATATTAGGTCTGGATACGATATGGATCGGATATGTCAGTGTCAAGAGTGGTGTTTTTGTTTGAAGAAGTCAAACAGAAAGTAGTCAGACCAAGCTAAGTTGGCAGCGATTTTGATAGCCCAGACTGTTCAAGTGTTAAGTAAACGTCATAATTTCATAGAAGTTTTTACGTGAAATATTGGAAACGAGGGTTATAATTCTCAACAGCTGCAGGCTGCAGTGAATTAAAGACCCGAGTTTGCAATATTATTACTCCCGGAGCTACATACAATGTGTTCTTAGTACTTGCGAAGAAAACATAAACTTTTAAGGGAAATAATTCATAAATACGGTGACATTTCAAACATTCGTCTGTCATTTTGTCATGTTAGGCATCGAAGGCACAGACCCATCCGGCATTCAAAAAAATAAAAAGATGTGTAAAAATATTTTAAACGGCTGCTACATTATTCAAATGAAATATTTTTAAACAAAAACAAAAATATGAAAAACTCATTTATACCTACTTGGTTCGTATGAATTAGTCACATAGTAAAAAAAAGCTATAACGCCCTAGAGAGTTATAACTTTTTTTTCACAATCCATAACTCACCCGGTAACAATACGGGAACAATATAGGCATATGTCCTTAAGTACACCTGCATGAAATAAGACCGTTTTCGAGCAAGTGTGATGAAAAGAAAATAATACACACTTCCGAATTTCCACTCCACCGTACTCACCATTAATGGCGTATAGGGGGTGTTCCAAAAACGCCAGTTCGGTTCATAGCACACCAATATCCCGCTCCAATGTACAGGATGATGATAAACGACGGCGGTACGAGTGACTGAACAGTGACGGGTGCTTTGTAGCACCCTGTAGTTGAATTTGGGGTGATACATTTTTGTGTAAATACTTGTGAATAAAAAAATGTATATAACGTAGTTACGGCCCGATTCGAAGAATGATTAAGACACGTTTAAGATCTTTAAAAGATCGATAACTAAACGCCATGTCAAAATTGACGTTTATTTCGATTCTGCTGTGATCCCAATAAGATCTATCTACGATATTTCTAACGTCAAAATGACATTGGTTGCCCGAATCGAGCTGCTTCTGTACGACACGACACACAAACGATATCTAAACCAGAACTTATCGTTATCGTATTTCTTTCTTCGAATCAGGCCGTTACTAGTCACTTCGAAGAACGTAATTTGAGG
Organism: Cydia pomonella; assembly: GCF_033807575.1. Lineage (NCBI taxonomy): Eukaryota > Metazoa > Arthropoda > Insecta > Lepidoptera > Tortricidae > Cydia > Cydia pomonella. The sequence goes on from NC_084726.1 coordinate 5,814,464, forward strand.
ATAGAAAATTGGTAGTAACTGATCCTTACTATAATACTTGACATGTAAAATAACATTGCTTCTACCAATAAATGCCTGAGTCTTAAATAAATAATAAATATTATAGGACATTATTACACAAATTGACTAAGTCCCACAGTAAGCTCAATAAGGCTTGTGTTGAGGGTACTTAGACAACGATATATATAATATATAAATATAAATATTTATAAATACTTAAATACATAGAAAACACCCATGACTCAGGAACAAATACCCATGCTCATCACACAAATAAATGCCCTTACCAGGATTTGAACCCGGGACCATCAGCTTCGTAGGCAGGGTCACTACCCACTAGGCCAAACCGGTCGTCTGAGTATAAGTTTTACGTAAAACGCTAGAAACACCTTTGCGGAGCATAGATATGTAGATACAAAATAGGCGTATTGAGTGCAATAATATCGGTATTATATTTATTAAGCCATACTTACTAATATCAGAAAAGCGCTGGTGGCCTAGCGATAAGAGCGTGCTACTTGCAATCCGGAGGTCGCGGGTTCAAACCCTGGTTCGTACCAATGAGTTTAGTTATCAGGAACTTATAATATGTACGAAATATCATTTGATATTCCCAGTCGCTTTTCGGTGAAGGAAAACATCGTGAGGAAACCGGACTAATCCCAATAAGGCCTAGTTTACCCTCTGGGTTGGAAGGTCAGATGGCAGTCGCTTTCGTAAAAACTAGTGCCTACGCCAAATCTAGGGATTAGTTGTCAAGCGGACCCCAGGCTCCCATTAGCCGTGGCAAAATGCCGGGTCAACGCGAGGAAGAAGAAGAAAGAGACTTACTAATATCAGAAATGCGATATTAGCTAAGTCTCCTTGTTAACTTTTCACAGCTAGTACTTAACCGATGTTGACGAAATTTGGTAAATAGAATGTTGAATTCCTCCAAATTAACAAAGGTTTATTTATTTTTGGCAATAAGTACACCAATTACGTATTCTCACTTTCTTTGGACATATTACACGTCGAGACGATACATCTGTGGAACAACTTGTAGTGCAAGGAAAAGTCGAAGGCACATGGCGCGGTAGGTCACGAATGCGTTGGTCAAACCTAGTCAAAAATGTACTCAATGGACCAATCCACGAATGTACGAGAAGAGCTGTAGTACGTGAAGAATCGCGACGGATTGTGAAGCTTGCTACCGGCCCTGATATGACGTCCACGACCATTCTGACAAGAGTGTGAGGAGAAAGAAGAAGATACCAATTAGAGGAGATGACAGATCAATTCCCGCACAGGCTAAGGCGCAGGTACTAATGTTCCAAAATAGCTACTTAGTTTTGAATAAGCAAAACTTAGACCCGATCTTCCAAATATTAGTACTTATTTTGAATCCTAAACAGGCAATTTAGATCCTTCACAGAAGTATCCCTCTATTTATCAACAATAACCCGAAAACCGGATATTGACCCTAAATTTATCCCCCGACATATACAAATATCAAAGAAAATACCCCACAAAAGTTGGCAATGGCCGACGATAATCCAATTCGCCGCTCCTCAAACTTTTTGCTTGTTAAAATACTTGCGGTGAATCGACGTGACCGAATGAGTGAATGAACGGAACGAATGAAGTGAACGAAAGTACGGGACATCGGCGCAATTACGTTTTTGCTGAGTGAATGATGGACTGAACTGATTGTGCTGTGTTAGGCTTAATTAATGTTTTTGTGTTTGTGATTACGTGTTCCTAGGTGTTTGTGTGTAGTGAATGGATGGTTAGAGTGGTATTTACAATTAAGTACGTGCTATGTGCTACTCGGATAACTATTAAAACTACGACTACTAATTATCACTATGAGTACTTACTAATTATTAAAGACTGGTTGTAGTCCTTTAAGTTTTAAGATTTCTTTTTTTTATTTTATTTAGAAAACAAACAGCCTTTTACAAATATATCTAAAGTAAATGAACTGAAAATAGGCCTAAAGTTTCCTACGTTACTAAGAAAACTATTACACAGAAATGTAAATTACGCAATTATAAATTACCGGTTTAGTTGTGTACTACATGCAAGTAAAGTAATAAAAACGTACAAAACTATGAAAAATATGACTGGAACCAAATTGATCAATTTCTAGAAAACATAATTTGTCGAACTTTGTTCTTGAACACGGACAAACTATGAACCAAAATATCTATATACAAATAACAAGTGCGCCTAAAGAAAGAATTTCAACTCTATCAATCAATAAATATCCACAAATCAAAAGATCTCACTTCACGTTGGTGACAAACAAGGGTACGACCTACCTGATAGTACCTATTAGTTAGCAAAGCCTTAGACTAAGTTAGACTCTTATTGGCTATTATAAGCTATTAAGTGTCTTTTGTGCCTCCAAAATGTGCACTTAATTTACTAACTTATTTTATTTCGTATTTTACATACAGTTATTCAACATTTGACTGTTTATTTTACTGAAAAGTTTTCACATCCATTTTGGCAGAAAAAGAAACTCCTATACAAAGAGTAAAGTAAGTACTTCCTATACCTGCAAATCTTCAGAAAATTCGCATTCGTACGGGACAACGGTAAACAATTTCGTGGAATGCAACTTTAATACTTGAAGTCCCAATACCTTCCCTTCCCTTTGACAACCGCTCTGGCTTAGTGGGTAGTGACCCTGCCTATGAAGCAGATGATCCCGAGATCAAATCCTGGTAAGGGCATGTATTCGTGTGATGAGCATGGATATTTGTTCCTGAGTCATGGGTGTTTTCTATGTATTTAAGTATTTATAAATATTTACATATTATATATATCATTGTCTAAGTAGCCTCAAATACAAGCCTTATTGAGCTTACTGTGGGACTTCGTCAATTTGTGTAATAATGTCCTATAAATCAGTACATAGACGTAACTGGTGGCCGAAGAGCTGGCGGCTTCCTCGCACAACATATCACATTGCGATACAACGTGGAAATGCTGCCAGCATCCTTGGTACAATGCCTCAAGGGCCTATTTTAGAATTAACATAGTTGTAGTTATACCTCTTTATATAGCTAGTTACTTGTATTTATCTTACACGAGTGGGAAAAAGTTATTCATCTTTTTATGAAATCAATCAATAATTGCATTGAGATAAGAATTTAAAAAATGCATGCAGCTGTTGCAATATTTAAAACTCGTTCCAAATTTAAATTAGCTACATTTGTATTCAAGTCACAGGCCAATTCGAACGTACACTTACACAGAATGATATTTGAATCATTTTATTGAATTAGTTATCGCGCATTTCACTCGCACGCGTCGTACATGAATTGGCGCGAGACAATAACTAAATAACATGATTCAAATATCATCCCGATATCAGTGTAAGTTTGAATTCACCTGCCTATCTCAATCCACGTCTGACTGTACACTTCAAGAAACTATACACAACGAGCGCTTTATACAGTAGTATTTCTTGTACTATAACTTGTGATTTCAGAAGATAACATGGCATTAACTAAATAACATGATTCAAATATCATTCTAATGTCAGTGTACGTCCGAAATAATCTTGATGCCTAGCATTTGGTGACAGTGTTGGCCGAAACGTTAATGCAACTAAAAATTATTGGTTATACCATTATAAATTGAACCATAAACTGTAACCGTCCGTTACGATTACGGTTCAATTTATAATGGTTTATGGTTAATTGCAATTAACGTTCGGCCAACACTGTTTGGTGACAATCGGTTGCGCTACGACAACCAAACGCTTTGTGTCTATCACTCTTCAGACAGTGTCAGTTGCATTTCGTTCGCTACGGAGCGTAAACGATTAAAATGTTGGCTACGCACCATGTAGCTATTACATTCGCATTATAAACATTTGTAACCAAACCGGTATCAAGGTCCCAAAATAAACCTGATTGAACCTGATTCGGTCAGCAGGTGTTCCTTTTTATCGCCTCACGACCGCATAATGAAAGGGTAGTGAAGACCCTAATGAAGACACTTTCATAGTTTTTATAAAAACTTGCAAAACTTGCGGAGGAAGATATGGTCGTCGCAAGAGTTGTTATCATTTATCTCAAAAAAATATTTTAAGAAAGTAATGAAAATGAGACATATTGAAGGGCCCGATTCGAAGAATGATTAAGACACGTTTAAGATTTTTAAAAGATCGATAACTAAACGACTTGTCAAAAATGACGTTTATTTCGATTCCGCTGTGATCCCAATAAGATCTATCTACGATATTTCTAACGTCAAAGTGACATTGGTTGCCCGAATTGAGCTGCTTCTGTGTCAATTATACGACATACTAACGATATCTAAATTAGAACTTATCTAAACCAGAACTTATCGTTATCGTATCTCATTCTTCTAATCGGGCCGGAAGACACTTTCATAGGTTTTATAAAAATTTGCAAAACTTGCGGAGGAAGGAACCATATGGTCGACTCAAGAGTTTTAATCATTAACCTCAAAAAAATATTTTAAAAAAGTAATGAAAATGAGACATGTTTTAGTATTTTTTTTCTATCAAGTCTTTGTCTTTGATTATAATATATGAAAATTCAATATAAAAACTACAATGTTAGTTAGTTCCCTCTTAAGTTTTAAATTAATGCATAAATATATGTGTTTCATCTTACTGGCAGTATGAGTTAACAATACTTAAATATAAAAAAAAAACTCATTGCATTTCACACTAGCAAAAGTATCGAAGCTCATCATTGGTCATCAGGTGTCGGCACCAAACTTGGTTATAGGCGTGGCACGTAGTTTGTACTTTCCTGTTAAATGACCTTTGGTAACCCTTATGTCGTTGGGTTAAGGTTTATGAATGGACAATAAGTTGACAATAGTAAAATAAGTGGGCTGTGAAATTGAGTCTTATTTTATTCGTTCTCCAATGATTGTTTTGAATGAAGGTTATGAAAAGTGAGGTTGTTTACACGTCATCATTGTTAAAGGGTCCCCAGCAAGCTCGGTTCTCCATACAAAAGTAGTTACGCTCTCATTTTGAAAGGATTACCTACTTTGTACTTACAATAGGATAAACTATATCAAGTCCTATAATTAGTACATGAAGCTTCAGATACCATAGTTAAAAAATACAGCGAAATTAGTTTTTCATACAAAATTGTTTTTGCTCTATTTTGTTTGTTTTATAAACTGGAGTTATATAAACTAATTACAGAACTAGATATACCTCATATTATTGTATGTGCAAGGTTTTAGTACAATCCAACATGTAGTTTTAAAATGAGAACAAAACTCCGTTTGTATGGGAAGGTGAAATTCGGCCGAGCGTACGCTAGCATATAGCAACATCCATAGACTACAAAAACCGCCTTACTAGCTTGTGAGTCTCCATAGGCTACGTTGGCCAAAATCGAGAAAAAGCTGTCTAAAAATTAAATTTAGCAAGGAGCAACTACCAGAGCCTCATGAGTTGCAAGAAGGTGTCGTTGACCACCCCGCCGGGTCCCGGCGGCCGGGGCGCGTACGAGTATGAAGGTATCGCGGCTGATCGCGTATCTTAAATATTTTATTAGTTTAAAATATTATTTTTCTTGACTCGTAGATAAATTATTGTATACAATAGTGATATAAACAAGCTTTTCAATCTCGTGCTTCACTTTGGCAACTCAGCGAGCTTCGTTGCCAAAACCCGGTACTCGACTGAAAAGCTGTCTAATATATCACTATTATATAAAATACTATTAAAAACATATAAGGATAAATTAACTGTTAAAACCCGTAAATTATACGCTCAGGATAATTTATAACGACACGTTTGGTCGAAATGTGTAATTATTGACAACTAACGAAGCGAAATGATTTAAGGGCCGTTGTGTGGATAATTTATCATTTATCGGTAGATAAGTACGTGTCCGATAACATTATTTACCGAACATAGATTGGATTTATAAATATTTGTGCAATATATACGGTGTAAGATAAAGATAATAACTCAGTATCATTCACTTTGTCGAAACATCGTTATATTTGTAAATTTTAGGTTTCTTTGTAGCACTCCACGGGCAGGGGCCCTGTGTGTGTGTGTGTGGGGGGGGGGGGGGGGGGTGGTATTTTATTTCCTGTTTTGCGACTTTTATTTCGGCGTTTATTCTGTGCCTACATGACACTGATTACCAGTTCGCCGGACAAAGCGGACAATCGCAAACAACTGACAGGCCGATATCGTCCGGCGAACTGGTACTCAGTGGGCCCCTTTAGTCATAGAAAAGGAAACTCTTGTACCTGCAAATCTCCAGAAAATTCGCGTTTGTACGGGACAACGATAGACAATTACATGGAATGATCTTTATTATGTTTTTTGGCAAAAACTTCAATTTGCCGAAGTTGTGTCTCCACATATTCCCCATTTTTTTATTGTTTCTTATACTTTCTACATGATAATTATATATCATATTTAACCAAAACAAACGTTATGTACAGTTTTTATCTTAATAAAGGTATATGTAAATTGAAATTATGTGGAATTTATTAGGTAAAAAAAGAGGATGAGAGGCCTTCGGCATATTCTAGGCTCAAAGATTTAAACTCAAAGTTATACTTTTATTCATACCATATCGATGGTAAACAAGCATACTGCCCATCTGATGGAAAGCAGTCACCGTAGCCTATGGACGCTTGCAATACCAGAGATATGAATGCGCTTAAGTATAATAAGTAAAAATAACCTAAAACTCCCAAAACTCTCAACTTGTTAGTATTTGACAAGAGTACGATAAATATCATATTTCCAGTGTAGAAGTGTGAAATGGACTCGCCTGGAGGGTTTAGTGTTGGAATATATGAGCCGCCTGCCGATACCGTGTACTCGTAAATTCTAGCATATACACAGATTACATAACAACGTCTTTCTGCTTGGTCACGTTCTTTTGGGATCGTAGTTAATCCAACCAAATGTCAAGCGATCGTACTTGGGAGCCCACGAATGATCGCGTTGATGGATTTACATAGTTTAACACCGACCAGGTTTGAGGATGTCGTGATACTCGTACCGGTATCCCCTAAAGTGAAAACCCTGGGTCTGATTATAGACAGTGGCCTTACATGGGAACCCCAGGTGTCTGATATATGTCGCAGAGTGACGAACACGCTAAGATCGTACCAGAAAGTTGTACCAGAAAATAATACAATAAAATAGATTATCTTAACTAGGGAATCGGTGGACATTTGAAACAAAGCTATTCCAGGCAATATATTGTGTAGAGGAGACATCTCACAACACAATAATTATAAATCGAAACTGAGCATTGGATCAAAAATATAATTTTAGTAAAATCTACCCTTACGTATTTTATTTATACGAAGACACAGCAAATAATAAAAACACACACACAAACAAATCAAGTCCAGCTCTATCAGGTAATAAATATTGCAAGAAAATGCAACTTTATTTACCTCGCGGGGAATTATCAATCATGTCAATCGATCAATCCGTTTGTTATTAATTGATAAGACAAACATCAAAACAATTGAAAATGTGACCCTGCGGAACTTGAACCCTGAACATCACATTAGTTTGCGTCCGAGTTGTGTATCTAATGCTAATATGTAATCTGTAACTAAGCGTATTTTGAGAAGTATTTCAGGGTGCATAGCCAACATGCCAATCGTTGACGCTCCGTGGCGAACGAAACGCAACTGCCACAGTCGCACTAATATGGAAGAGTGATAGAGAGAGATGACTACGCTACGCTACAGAGCGTTAACGATTGTAACGTTGGCTATGCAGCCAGGGTGCATAGCCAACGTGCCAATCGTTGACGCTCCGTAGCGAACGAAGCGCAACTGTCACTATCTAAAATATGGAAGAGTGATAGAGAGAGTTGACTACGCTACGCTACGGAGCGTTAACGATTGGCATGTTGGCTAAGCACCCAGTTAGGTTTTAAATCTTTAGGAATCCGACAGTTATGGCTTAGACCAGAGTGTGCTATTATTTCGATAGCGCAAGTGTTGCTTTGAAATGCCTTATCATCTGTAATACTGTTTCTAAATTCCACCTTAAGGTCTTATTGACAAGGTCTATTTTTATAATCACTTCTTGAGCAGTATACTTAAATGGCTACACAAAATATTGTTACTAATAATTTTATCTTTAAATATAATAAATAAATAGTCAAAATAATATGAGTAGCTCTCTTAGGACTATGTTTTCTTAAAAATGGGCATCTTAGGTCCGTTACGGACTCACTGCAACCCGACTGCAATTTGTATGGCAACTGCACGTCAACTGCAACGTCGGCGTGCAGTTCCCGTACAAGTTACAGTCGGGTTGCAGTCCGCCTGTACCGGCCCTTATAAATGATTCTTATCTTGCAATATATCTTGAGATTTATTGACCGAAGCGTTAGCGAAGGTCCCCATTTGTACTCGGGCTATCTGCAGGTCGCATTTCTCAACCGATTCTCGTGAAATTTTGTCAGCAGGTTTAGTAGTTACACAGTTTTTTTGTCGTTTCGCTTTTTTGGCATTCATCTATGTCTTACCATCAGCGGTCTCCGCATGTTTATGCTGAGTATGTGTTCTGTACATGACCCTGTACTACTCCTTTTGTCTCTTGTTATTTGTTTGTGTCAAAAAACAGGTAAGTTGTGGTTGAATAAAGATTTTATCTATCTATCTACTACCATTGCGAAGTATTTTTGGATATATACAGAGGATTACCATAGCTAGCTTAAACCTAAAATAGGCCCTCGAAGCATTGTAGGCACCAAGGATGCTGGCGGCATTTCCTCGTTGTCGTTATCGCAAGTATTTTTTGTTTTTAATTTTTTTAAGTTTATGTACGCAAGGTCTACAGCAGCTCAGTCAGCTGTAGACCTACAAATTTAAAAACTAGAGGCTGTGAGCCACTAATATTAAAACATGTATGATGTACTAATTAGCAGAGAGCAAAATAATTACAATAAAATAGCAACGCATCATTACATACCTTGAGCATAACAGATAATAGTACATTACGATACAAGTGCGAAAAATAGGAAATTTGAAACGAGTGGCGATAAATTCCCTTCGGTCGTGTTTGAAATCGACACGAGTTGCGAATTACCTATTCGCACATGTATCGTAGAACATTTTACAGTACATATGGCCCTTTAAATGTTCGACACAGTAACGTAATATGCTAATTTTCGCACTAGTGCTATAAAGTAGCACCATTTGTGCTGTAAATAATATAATAAGTAACATTTGAATACTTATTCAATTATTAACCGTATTTCTGCGAAATAAGTTCTAATTTTACTACTTACATGTGTACAACATCAACATTCACTAGCAATGTTTTAAATTACTTTTCAACCTATTTTTCATGCAAACAAACAAATCAATGACTGGAAAAGTATACTCAGTCCTGGACAGAATAAAGTTGTTTTTGCAATGATGACCAACAAATATACAGTATGAAAGAAGTGGTCACTCAATTAGCAATGCACATAAATAATTGTGAGTGTCTGCAGTGGCAGAATAATACGTTTTGCCCTAAAGGCGAGTTAATCTTTAAGAAGTTATGCGGATGAAGTCATATAAAAAATGATAAACATAAGTATTAAATGCAAACATGGCATGCGCTTTATCTGTCTATCATGCGTACGCTGAGGCCTGGCTTCGCTATGGTTTATTATTATGGGGAAATAGTACAGACTCGAACGATCTATTCATCCTCCAAAAGAAATGCATCTGAATACTGGTAAATATCACACAAACAGACACCTGTAAACCGCATTTCTTGACCCTAAACATATTGACGCTACCTTCTTTGTTCATTCTTGAAATTGGTACTTTTGTCAGAAACAACATTAATTTGTTTGAATTCAGCAAAAGTGTACGCAGAAAAGATTCTTGAAATCCTCTTGCACCTTACGATTGACCATTTTTATTGTTGATATGCAGTATCATTTTCATACCGAGTTTGAATTTTGTATAATTAACCATTATACACATACAAAAAATGCTTCCCCCCCCCCCTTAATTTCAATTGTTTTTGGCGACAATAATAATATCTATCTCTATCTATTAAGGTTATCCAGATAGACCCAAGACATAGACAATTGATGCTTATAAAAATTAAAGAAGTACTATTAGTTAAATTGTTAATATTAAAGCCATGTCATGTCACGAGTATTAAAAAAACATTGCAAAACCACGCCACAAGCGAGATATAAACATGGCAGCTTGGATATTTATTTTGACATGTAAACTAATTATTTCCATGTCAAGAAATGAATTCAATATGGCGATCTTGTAATTTAATTTCCGCTGTATAATTGTTAGTTGCTGATTAAATGGCAAGGGCTTAAAGGGTGAGGAATGGATAATACTCTATATTCTTAAAGGTACATATACTTTTGCAAAACTTACCTAATAATCATTGCCAGAACGTATAAACTTTTGAGTTCAAAATTTTGAATTCACAGTTAATAATTCAATCGCTTTCGAAAGCAACATATAACTATTACATTAAAAACAAATAAAAACCCCTACGCAATATCTATATCTATGACAATAAAATCCATTTTATGCCAAAAATGCCTTGCATCATTTTTGAAAAGAGCTGATATTCGTCAAACTGCTGGATCAATTTCTATGAAATATAGCTAAGAACCACCGCAAAAAAACTCCCCTTTGTACACTTTTTTGGTCGGGAACCCTAAACCGCATCAAAATCGGCTCATCCTTTAAAGAGTTACGATGCTACAGACAGACACACAGACAGATAGATAGACAGGACATACAGACATTAAGGTCAAACATTTAAGATCCCGTCTATTGGCGTCGTGGGTTAAAAATTATGGTATTTTTGTCTAATTTGAGCAATCCTTTCGTGGTAAATATAATTAGTACAGAAAACGAAGGTTATAAGTCACAAACAAAAAAACGGAATACAGAATGTACGCCCTTTTAAGGCCTATCTATCTCCCAATAATGAAACCTATTTATTTTGTAACTGGATATTCTAATTTTCTAGGAAACTAGATGTCATTATTATCAGACATAAAGTTGATTGATCTTCGCATATACTTACAATTAAGCTGATTATTCTTAGGGCATGGGCCCATTTCTCGAACGATATTAGACTAATATTATTAGTCCACGAAATGTCAAGTCCTATGGGTTACCATGGCAACACACAAATAATATTAGACTAATACCGTTCGAGAAATGGGCCCCTCGTTTCACAATGTCCAAGTAAAGTATTGGATAGCTAATTAACAAATATCTAAGCTGATCAGTTAAGCTTATTTAAAGATTGTGAAACGCCAACGATGACTTTATTCGTGAGATAAGTGGCAAGTAGCTTATTCAGGACTTTACTTGAAAATTGTGAAACAGTCGCTAGGAGAAAGTATTTACCAAAATATATATAAAATATGAATGAAAGTTACCATCAAAAGTAGCTGATCAGACAATGCGTTAAAATTATCTATCATTCACTAATAACTTAAAAAAAAGAGATGTTTCAATAGTTAGAACCATTTTTTAGACTGTGAAAGACTATTGAACGCGCTTTTTTTATTTCTAAAAGATATGTTTCTAATCTCTTTTTAAGGACTGATTTACTTAACCTAGGTTTGCCTCTTATCCACCCTATTTCGTTAAACAACCTAAACCTAGAATTCGATATATCTCTATTTGAAATAGCCCAGGGTACCAGGGGCCCAGGGTAGCAGATATTTTGGTGCGTTGTTTCATTCGCTACTACTGATGCTACAAATATATCGCCTTTACAATTCATTTTATAAATACCCCATCCGTGTTTACCTAAAGAAAACATTTATAACTTACTACATCGACCACTTAACTTATTTTGCTTAAATTCACCTTAATTGCTAACAATGTTATCTCCTAATTCCAAAAAGACTTATCTGTATACGAAGTTTATGTATATACGCTCTTTTAAAAATCCGTGTCGGAATCTTCGCGATCCGACAGAGATCGACACGCCGAAATTTATATACAGAAGCTCAATCGCATTTATCTTGCTGTGCTTGTTAAGACCACCACCCATAACTTAAGCAAAGAAACGTCATAATTATTCTCAAAAACTCACGCGAATTCAGACCTTACGTTGTAAAAAAGATGGCGAAAATTGAATGATTATGTAAAAAGCGTTCGGAAATTCTTGACATGTTCCTTGCAGCTGCAACCCTAACTCCATTAACGACTTAAGCTACTAAACCGTGACAAATAAAATTGAACTTAATATAGTTCACGTTAAGGTTGCTTTTGGATTGGAAGCGTCATGCTCATTGAATATTTTTTTATAAAAATACCACCCATTTTCTGAATGAAGGCGCCAGCAACCAGTTTTTAATACAGTGGCGTATCCCGTTTTGTTTTTGTTTCTTTTGTTTTTGATTCAACTTTAGAGGCCGACCGCGTTAAGCTTGCTTTTAATAAGGACCTTATTTTTATTAGAATAATAATTATAATTGTTTGAAAAAATTTCTAAAGTATGTTGGTTAGTTTTAACGATAAGAGTAGTTAATCGTACGGGTACGTATATTAATTTTGTACTAACGAGAGCGTTTAATTTAGAAGTCATGTGTGGGTTGATTTAACTGTTATATTGGTACTTTGTTTTATGCTAATCAAGCGGTTTATTAAATACAGACGTTATTCATGTCAATTAAATGTGCTTTTATTTGGTTTTACACATGTTTAATTTCGATAAGGCGACATTTTGATATATTAAGAATGTCTTAGTGGCCAGTCTACAGAATAATCTGATTTCATTCATAAAATATTGGAAATAGTATGGTCCACCACACAGTCCACTAAGTGCGTTAAGTGCGTTTTCTGAGTTTTTTTTTTTCTACCATTTATGAAACCATGCCACCTCAGAATTAAGTAGTAAAAGATAAAGATAGTTTATTTTCCAAGTAGGCATATTACAATGCGCTTATGAACGTCAAATAAAGCTACGCCGGCTCTAACCCTACACCTCTGACCTGAGAAGATTTAAATCCCTCCTAAATTGTAATTGTAAATTGTAAGAGGTTATTTAAATACTAATATGAAAACGTCACGCCTAAACCAAGAAATTTGTGTTATTTTTGGTCCATATAAGTTGGGAGATTTTGGGCTATAGTAAGGTATAGGGTAGGAAGTACTATTTTATGGCTATTTCCTTCTGAGTCTGAGATAATCGGAAATAAGGAACACTGTCCTTTATTTCACAGGTCCTTTGTGTAGTTATTTGATTCTCTTGTCGCAATTGTTTCAATCCATTAGAACCCTTTTTTTGTGCTTTTTTTTTGGAGTCACAGGCGTACGGAGACTGCTTACCATCAGGCGGGCGGTATGCTTGTTTGCCACCGACGTAGTATAAAAAAAATCATAACCATTACTGCATTCTGTGTAGATGTGAGGTTTTGCAACATTTTTTTTTATAATAAACAAAGTTAAAGCGTCTAAATTTTTATAAAATACGTAGCAAAAAATAATTTCTTTATTAATCAGTTTTTGGTTAGTAGTAATTTTCTTGTTCTAATAGTTTTACATAATTATATCAAAAAGGGTTGGTAGTGTTGGTACCAACTCTCGCAGGAGTCCCAAGGAATATCGGGTCATACACATTTTATTGTATACTTTTTACAATGCACCCTTATAGGCAAGATATGTACATATAAATAAATAAATATTATAGGACATTATTAGACAAATTGACTAAGTCCCACAGTAAGCTCAATAGGGTTGTGTTGAGGGTACTTAGACAACGATATATATAAGATATAAATATTTATAAATACTTAAATACATAGAAAACACCCATGACTCAGGAGCAAATATCCATGCTCATCACACGAATAAATGCCCTTACCAGGATTTGAACTCGGGACCATCAGCTTCTTAGGCAGGGTCACTACCCACTAGGCCAAACCGGTCGTCAAAACATATTTTTCATTACTTAAGACTCAAATAAGAAACAGTTGATAGGTATATACCGGGTCTTTTAATGTTTTTTCCACAGAAGACATATAATACTTACTTCGATAACACAAAAAAAGCAGGTAAAATTAAAACAAATATCCAAACAGATGCTAAAGTGCTAATACCATGGCATCCTCTTTTTTCACATACAAATAAACAAAACCTCAACTGGTAGGCAGAAAAACGAAACAAAAACCGAAAAAAGGAACTACAGGCCATTACCATTGTGGAAAGTCGGATAAGAATCAAAATTTCGTCGTTATGAGAACAAGATGTCGAGATGTAGACATTGTTTTTGGCCAAATGATGCGGACAGATTCGGCGAGCGGAATTTTTCAATTAGGTATTATTGTGTTTTGTTTTGTAAGTAATCACGCATTTATTACATAATGGATATATACAGAGGATTACTATAGCTAGCTTAAATCTAAAATAGGCCCTTGAGGCATTGTACCAAGTATGCTGGCGGCATGTCATTGCCAGCATCTTTGCTGCTCTTCGGTCACCAGTTACGTCAATCAAACGTTTCGCGATTTCTGCAAAAAACTTGTGCGCGCTGGGAAACTGTTTTTTTTTAAGTTTAAATCAACGTCATTTTATTCCTAGTCACGGCTCATGTAAATGCTCAAAAATAAGTATAGGTCCAAATAATATAAAAGGAAGTTATATGTCACTTAAAATACAAAATGTAATGCATGCATTACATCCACTTTATAATTATTACAACTAATCTTAGGTTAGGTTTGGCCGTTAAAATTAGACTGTACCTTAACGAGCATCAGCAGCAGTTTTCCTGATAAGTACAGTACAGGGTGACCCTAGAAAATATTGACAAAAATGTATTAAAAATATTGTAGTTTCTCACAAGTTTTTTACCAAATGTTATTAATAATTAAAACTACAATTATTTAACTAAAACAATTATAATCTTAAAAATGCAGAAAAAAAAAATGACTAAGTATTTTTGGGGAAAACTTCTCACAACAACCATATACTCATGCTCGTAGTTTGCATGACTAATATAAATTAAAGGTAAAATATACAAGATTCATAAATTTGAGATATAAATAAATTCAATTAATAAGTTAATTATTACCATTATTATTATTTATTTAACTACATACATACATACTTTATAATTATTACAACTAATCTTAGGTTAGGTTTGGCCGTTAAAATTAGACTGTACCTTAACGAGCATCAGCAGCAGTTTTCCTGATAAGTACAGTACAGGGTGACCCTAGAAAATATTGACAAAAATGTATTAAAAATATTGTAGTTTCTCACAAGTTTTTTACCAAATGTTATTAATAATTAAAAAAACAATTATTTAACTAAAACAATTATAACCTTAAAAATGCAGTAAAAAAATGACAAAGTATTTTTGGGGAAAACTTCTCACAACAACCATATACTCATACTCATAGTTTGCATGACTAATATAAATTAAAGGTAGATAAATATACAAGATTCATAAATTTGAGATATAAATAAATTCAATTAACAAGTTAATTATTACCATTATTATTATTTATTTAACTACATTATGAATATTTTGAGGTCATGTATTCCTCGATACTAAAAAACAACTATATTATATATTATTAACTTCTTTTATACCAATGTCCCTCTCAGTCTATCCCATCCGAAGCTTTCACAAACAAAGTCCCTTTTTGTGCGAGAAACACATCAAAACAGCCTTAATTCACTGACTGTCAGATCTGAAAGCCATTAATGCCTTTACCACGAATGGATACATTTCCAACGCGGAGCTAAAATGAACTTGCCAGAGAAGCATTTTGTAGAAAACCCACCCCTTCAACTTACCCCTTTAGCTAATTTCTGATAGTAATCCTAATATAAGAGTATAAAACACCAATAAAGTTAATTAAATAAAGATAACCTAAAAACTTACCATCTTATACCTACTCTCAATGAGTCGTTAGTTCCTTGCTTTGCAGTCTACTTATAACTATGGCCAGGAGTAGATCGTAGTGGTATCGTTAGGATCCCTAAGTTGTGTCCATTAATAACACCAAGTTCTTTTGGAAAGTAGGGATAGTCGCTAAAGCAAACAACAGAATAGGGTTTTAAAGCATTTATTTATCGGAAGACGATTTTATACTTATTTTAGTTATATTTAAGAGTTGAAGAGTTTTATTTTATTAAGTTTGATTGGTTTTAGACCCTAACATTACCTGCCTGTCGACTAACTAAGTGAAGGAGTTTACTGTGGCTTCGAAACTTACATACTGATAGGAAGAAAACCACAAGAAACCTATCAGATGCCTAACAACGCGACACAACGAGAGAGATTTCTAATACTATGACTCTAGTTGAAGCTAGTTATCTAACACTCATGCTTTACTATCTAAAAATAATTTATATAACTCTACAGTTTCTTTGTATTGTGCTTCAGAAGATGATAGGAGTAATGCTTTGAGTCTACGCCCTGAAAACACATTGGATCCGGTAGTTTCCTCAAACAATTCTATGTTATAACCTTATGAAAATTATTAATAACCGTTTAAATTCACTTGCCATTTCAAAACTACCATCCTCATTACATAGACCTCTCTAAACAAACAAATTAGGAAAAAGCCAAAATATAAATACATGATAGATAAACCCTGATTCAATTCAAACTCCAGATTCACTTGTTATAGCATAGTACTCAAGAGTATAGATGAGGTTTTATTACATCCATAAACTTTCAGGAATGCTTTGCTTACCTGATGTACACTATAAGTTTGAATTCTGAATTGAATCTTAGAATAGTTTTTCATTCTAGATACCTTATTCAATTTTGCAAGGCCCTTTTCCAACCATGTTCATTATCTTAGATATTTTTTATCCAAAGTGAGATCATATATTAGATCTAGATATATTTTTCAGTTGTTTCCAATATAACATATAATTTTGCTATGGCAAAGCTTAGAGATACTTCATTATTTGTAAATTCATCAACAAATATTCAGATTAGCAGAATATAAGCACACACATTAATTTAAATAAATGTCTCCCTAAGAATAGAGATAAATAATTCGCCTAGCCAACATAATATCCTTCTCTATATAATTTTCTACATTATTCAAGACCACTCTCAAACAATTCATTCTAAACTTTGAATGAAACTTAAATAACTGTAAATTATTTAGATTTGCCTCTATAACTATAAGTTACACTTGAAGGTTGAAATATTAATATACTCGAGTCTAAGTGAAAACATAATCACTCACCGGACTCTCGAGGACTACAACCTGTGAAGTTCAGACGGTTGCTCTGCTCCGCTCCGCTGGCTGCTTCGGACTTCCGTAGGGCTCCGCTGGCTGCTACGGTCCTCCGTAGGGCTCCGTTGGCTGCTCCGGTCCTCCGTAGGGCTCCGTTGGCTGCTCCGGTCCTCCGTAGGGCTCCGCTGGCTGCTCCGGTCCTCCGTAGGGCTCCGCTGGCTGCTCCAGTCCTGTGTAGATCTTCCGTCTTCGGCTCCGCTGGTTTTCCTTCTTCTCTTGGAGGTCTTCTCTTTCCCGCTGCTGGAGACTGAATGAATCCCACTAGCTTGGCTCTTCCTATTTATACCCTCTAAATTTTAGTATTACAACGTTCATTTCGTCCTGATCGTCTCGATCGCTCTCTTCGTTGCGTTTGTCGCCCAAAGTATCTTCTGTACTCTTCTAACTTTTCATCGACGACATTTTGGCTCCAGAGTGCAAGCGAATTTGAACTTACTGTGTATGAACTTAAGATTCATTTTTAAATAACTCATTTATTCGGAATTTTTCCTATGGGATTTGTTTTTTTCTAATTTTTAAGTAAAATACTTGATTTTTAATGAAATTTAATACTAAATCAGATATATTTATTATTTACTAACAATTTTTAATAAACTTCCTTCTTTGAAATTGCGTATTTTTGAAGTTATGAAGAAAATAACCTAGAATAATATTTATCATGTTTTCTCGAATTTCCTGTTATTTCCACTATTAATTATGACTGAAATTATCTTTTAACCATATATCCTAATTTTCTACAGCTTCATTTAACTTCAAAAACCCCAATTTTCCATAATTTTTAACATTTGAATTTTACATGAACAAATAATAACCTAATTTATTATTTACATGTTTTCCTGTATGTCCTACTATTTCCTTTATTAATTATAGCTAGAATTATCTCTTAAAACATGTGTCCTAATTTTATACAGTATCACTTAACTTAGAATCTCTCAATTTCCTATAATTTTTATCATTTGAAACTTTTCTTGTTTATCTCTTATTAGTAAGAGTAGGAGATGGCTTTCTTAAATATTTGTATGACTTTACATATAATATTCTATATAAATCAACTGGAATATTCTTCTTTTATCTCTTTAAAACACCTTGATTTCTCAGTGAAATTCAGGGTTAGACAATTTTAGGGTTTAAATGTTTACATTCTGTCAAATATTTTCCTATGTACAATTTAGCTTATAATATTATTTATTTGGAGTTTCAATTTCATACTTAACACAATTTTCAGGGTAAATACATAATATGATTCTCTAGTTTTATAGTAATTAACATAATTAAGTTTCCAATTGTTCAGAAATCATCTAAGCAAAAGTTACATACATAACTTCGTTTTACATGATTATGTTTCAACCTTATGTGAAGAGACTAGTCTTCCTATGAAATTCTCTGCAATCCCAGCCTATTTAATACTATCCCGCATAGATTCAAACATTAAATTCTTTAATTAATAATGTCAATGAACCCTTTGTGATATTTGATTTCCTATCCAGCTCAGTATTAACAAAAGTATTCCTATATACAATTATATGTCCCTATGTCTCTAATTAACGATGGCTGAGGACATCTGTCTCGTTACAATTTTCACGCCAGTAAAAATGGTTAAGATTGATTCGGGCTCATGCCTCAGGGTTCGTATAAAGTTTTTTTTTTCGTGAATTACTTATTTACTAATTTTACGTTAAGGAAACACGCATGGAAATCTCCTAAATGTTTGTCTAGTTGCCTTGGGCTCACTGGAAGAGAGAAGAGTTCTGTGTGCCCAGCAGTGGGAAGAATATTATAAGAATTTATATACAACACAATAATACTATGCAGTATTACCATAAATGGCAACATATGTGACGGTGGTTCATGATATAGATACGCGAAATTAAAAAGATCTATATTAAGAAAATATTTGAGATCAAATTTTACGAGTATCTTTATCTACTAACCAGTGACCAGACCAGAAAAATCAGCCAGTCAGGTGTAACGAAAATACGATAGGGATTTTTGTATGGATATAGAATATTGGATGTGCAAGGCACGTTTAACAAGACGACTGCCTTACAGAGTTATTTGAAATCCGTCAGATTAATGTAATGCATAGGCTGAGGAGCGCTTTTTAAGTATTTTTTTTATCCTATGTCCCATTGCTTTAGAAGGGACCTCAGTTTACTTTAATTTAAAAGTAGATAGCTTTATTATTTGTTTGCAATGACAACGCCCGTTGCTGATTTATGGTTGTACCCTCCTGACGAAGCCAGCGTCGCAGATATGAATATGTCATTATTTTATAAATGCTTAATTTGGATGAAAATAAACTATACAAAAAAAGAGAGAAAGTAGAAAGATCTTCCTTTTCTTTTCTTTGTTCTTTTAGAAACATTTCGCGTACCTATATATTTAACTCTGTTTAATCTCAGCTTTGACTGGTACAAAATGGAAATTGTGAAATATAGATAAATGTTGTTTTTTTTTTACGGATCTCTAAAACCAGCAAGTCAGGTGATACGAAAATACGGATTTCTATGTATAGATACGGCTACTGTGTAGTTGTGTACGGGATGCTCAAGACACGTTTAACAAGACGGCTGCCTTTTTAATAATAATAATAATAATAAAATTCTTTATTGCACACTACATAAAAAACAGATACAGAAATTGATTACATATACACATTGGTAGGTAACAACAGGCGGACTTATCGCTAAACAGCGATCTCTTCCAGACAACCTTCAGATAGTGAGATGGCGAACGAAGTTAACGGGTGGTGCAAAAAAATAAAAATAAAGAAAAAAAGTAGTAAAAGTACAATATAATACATATACTACACATATAAAGTTAAGATAGACTACATTATTACTATATACAAAAAATATATACATATATATATATACATATATAAATGACAAAGGAAGCCATAACAACGACAACGAGTTTAAAAGAATACGAGTATAGTACCTTCATGAAATAGACAAATAATGTTCTTTTAATAGGTTTTTGAAAATGGGAAGTGATTTAGCACGTCTAATATCAATGGGTAGATTATTCCACAGCCGGACAGCACGGAAACTGAAAGAGTTGTTGTAGAATTTTGAAGAGGAAGGAGGGGGAACAAGTAGCAGATTTTGAGAGCATCTAAGAGATGAAAGAAATTTAAACCGGGCTTTAAGATAACACGGAGTATTGGGGTGGAAACAGAGTGGCATACAAGAGGGAAAGAATATGCGTGTTGCGACGGAATCGGATGGGTAACCATTTGAGCTGCGAACGAAAGCTTGAAATATGATCGAATTTGCGCAACCCGAAAATGAACCTAATGCACACGTTTTGAAGTCGTTCGAGTTTGTTCAATTGCTCTTCAGTAAGGTCTAAATAGCAGATATCAGCATAGTCCAAAATAGGCAGAAGGAGAGACTGAGCAAGCGCAATTTTAGTGGCGAGAGGCAGGAAGTTACGAAGTCGACGTAGGGAACCAATCGTAGCAAAGATCTTTCTGCTCACCTCACTGATCTGCGGAATCCAAGAAAGAGTACGATCAATGATTACACCCAGATTTTTGACCTGGTTAGAGAAAGGAATCAGTACCCCATCGAACAGAACCCCAGGCAAATCATCGAAATCGACTCTTGCTATACTTCTTGGGCTGCCAATGATAATTACTTGAGTTTTAGATGGATTAACCTTTAAACCATAGCAAGAGCCCCATTCAGAAATGCGTTCTAGGTCGGTGTTAATGGAATGTACAAGATGTGGTAAATCATCTAGCAGGCCTTGTGAGTAGATTTGGAGGTCGTCGGCATAGAGATGATAAGAAGAGAGGAGATTGGAAGTAATAGAATTAATGAAGATAGAAAATAGTAAGGGGGACAGCACACCACCCTGCGGGACGCCGGCCAGAGTACTGCACCAAGATGAAGAAGAAGAGTTATCAACTTTAACTCGTTGCCGACGACCATCCAAGTAGCTGCGGAACCACTCAATTGCTGCAGAAGAAACATTGAGAGAGCGTAAAATACCCAGTAAGATGTCAAAATCAACGGTATTGAAAGCGTTGCTGAAATCTAGCAACGTCAATACCGTTAACTTCCGGTTATCCATGCCAGATCGGATATCGTCAGAAATCTTAACTAGTGCGGTGACCGTGCTGTGACCGGAACGGAACCCTGACTGGAGAGGATTGAAGAGAGAGTTTTTATTAAGAAATGAAGTTAATTGCAACTGCACAAGCCGCTCTAAAACTTTGGAGAGGAAAGGAAGAATTGAAATAGGCCTAAAATCAGAGAAGGAAGACGGGTTAGACTTTTTTGGAATGGGAGTAATATTAGCGTCTTTCCAGGAATTAGGAAAACAACGTGAAGAAATTGAACTATTAAAGATGTTGGTGATAATGGGAAGAAGGAGGTCAAGTAGAGGGAGTATCATATTCCGGCCCACACAGTCCACGCCAATAGCATTAGAAGTTATGGATAGAATGCTCTTCTCAACGTCACTCTCAGAGAACTGGGTAACAGAAAAGGGCGAAAAATCAGGAGTTGGCAAGGAAGAAAGATAATTAAGGGTTTTATCCTTCATTGGACCGCTAAACATGGAAGAGGAAGAGAAATGATGGTTAAGGTCATCCAAGTTGAGGTCGTTCGGCAAGGGATTATTGACGGACTTTCCAACTCCAAAAGCCTTCAGACATTTCCAAATCTTAGCTGGTTGACCATCTACCACCGACTTATGAATGTGGCGCCGCTGAGCATCGCGACACACAGTGCTGCAATGATTCCTCAACGCGTGATATCTAGATTTGTTCCTGTCAGAAGCATTAAGTTTAAATTTAGATTTAGCCCGATTCTTTTTTTCGATTAATGCCCTAATCTCGTCAGTCAGCCAGGGGGCAGGAAGATGCCTTAATTTGATTGGGCGAATCGGAGCATGGATATCGTAAAGCTGAGTTAGTAAGGAATTGAAAAGAGCAACTTTTTCTTCTACGGTGCCAGCATCAGCAATCACACTCCAATCAATATTATAGGCATCCTCGCGAAGTTCCTCGACCTTCAGCCTTCTAAAATTGCGCTGCATAATAATTTTGGGTTTAACTTTAGGGGGACGAATTTTATACGACAGACAAAGCAAGTCATGATAGGAGAAGGCATCGGCAGAGTGTTGACTATATTTCCCAACTAGCGAAGGAGAGGAGACCATGGTGATATCAAGAAGAGAGGGTGTACAGTTGGGAAAATGATGAGTAGCACCAGAAGGTAAAATACAAAGATTGCACGCATCAACTAGGGACTTAAGAGATTTAGAACGGAAGTCGTTTTTCAAAAGACAGGTGTTAAAATCCCCCATAATAATATGGTGATTGTAAGAAGGCATAAGGTCTTCGAGTACCTTTTCCAAGGAGGAAAAATAATCGACGTGAATAGAAGGAGAGTAGAAAACTCCGAGAAGAATTTTAGAGTTAGAGATCTTTAGCTCAAGAAAAAGGTACTCAGCGGCATTGGAAGATGAAACAGACGAACAAATTATGGAATAGGCAATATGAGATCGAAGATAAATGGCTACACCACCGCCTCCCCGACCTATCCGATCATTACGAAGCAAGTGAAATCCAGGTAAAGAATACGAAGTCGAAGGAAGGCATGGTTTAAACCAGGATTCCGAAATAAGAAGAGCATGTATTTCGGATAGATCAAAAGAGGTTAAAAGATCATTGTAATGGGCTGGGACGCTCTGCGCATTGATATGTATAATATTAAAATTTTTTGGGACGTCTTTAAGTTGTCTAATAAGAACATCACGAAGAGGGGGTGGGAGACTATAAAAACTATCAGTGTCATTATCTGATGTACAAGAAGAAAAATTATTAGCCTTTCCGATTTTGTTGAAATTTGCCAGTTTAATATTGTGCATATAGATGAGGGGCACTTTTTAAGTTGTTTGTCTGTTATCCTATTACTTTTAAAGAAGACGTCAGTGAAATTTAATTTAAAAGTGAACGCTTATGAACGTCAAATAAAGCTACACCGGTATAACCCTACACCTCTGACCCGAAAAAATTTAAACCCCTCCTAAATAGTAAGAGGGTTTCCTAATATGGAACCAGCAAGAAAACTAAGCAACAAAGTTAAATACTTTTTTTTCCTACGGATCTCTAAAACCAGCCAGTCAGGTGTGACGAAAATACGGATTTCTGTGTACTGATACGGATACTGTGTACGGGATGTGCAAGACACTTTTAAAAAGATGGCTGCCGTACATTTTTGAAATTCGCTAGCTGATTTTATGTTTAATATATTGCATACACGAAGGGCACTCTTCATTTGAACCCACCCGTATGCTTTTACATAAGTAAATATTTTCTATGTACAGAAATAACTGATCCCCCTTGCATAAAAACTTATCTGGAGAGGGGTCACTTAAATCTGTAGCTTAAGAGATTTTAGTTAATTAACTACCTATGTTAAGATTTTATAACTCCCTACCTAAGTATCGTAAACATTTTCTTTTAATTATTTACTTAAACACATTTGCCACTGGAAAGTTTTATCAGTAATCAGCATGTACAGTAAGCTGCAGAGATAACTGACCGCGCTGAAAACAAGTTTCTATACAAGAGGGGTCAGTTATCTCTGCAGACTGTAGGACAAATTATCATGAACGATAAGCTTTACCTTTATATACAAGTTGATATATTATGCTAACTTAATCAACATTTTTAACTGAACATTTCGATAGCCTTTACGATACATTCTCCTTTATCCAAAGAGAATTCAAAATGAAACTAATTTCCGAAACGTTAAAATTTCACATATCCAAGTATTAAGCAAGCGAATTTAGACCATACCTATTAGTAAAGAAAGACCAGTTCTAATTGCGTATGTGTAGTAAATATTGCCAGGACTTACATTTCCATATACCTTGCACTAACTGCCCCTAATGTAACAAACTGGTGGGCATAAAATTTATGAGCGCGCTATACGGTCGGCGCGGTAGCGACACAAAATAGTACATTACGATACAAGTGCGAAAAATAGGAAATTCGAAACGAGTGGCGATAAATTAAAACACGACCGAAGGGAGTGTTTTAAATCGACACGAGTTGCGAATTGTACAAGTATGGGTAGGTAATTTCAGATTCACCTACAATACAAAACAAATATGTTTTATTGCACACTAATATAAAAAAAAACATCATATACAAGTAAATATAATATAAGATGATAAAATATAATTTAAAACTAAAAAAAACGTCTACGATGCATGGTGCTCCCACATTGGCTGTTATAGTGTTATATAACATCGTGTGACACTATATATGTTGGTTATTATTTGGTCAGTGTCCGGTGCATCATTGTGCCGGTCGGACGTTCATTGTGTGTACGCAATGTTATCTAAGCCGTGTGGTCCAAGTGATAAGTGATGGCGAATGTAATAATTAATGAGTTCCTGACTTTTGTCCAAAACAAATTGGATGTTTTGGATAAACTCAGCATCACACAGATATGTTCTTCAAATTACACGGACGCGGAAATCGTCGAGGGCAAGAATGTCCTTTATAACGCCTGTGGAGGAAATTTGAAGAACATCAGTCGGAAGGGTGATGACAAGAAGAAAAAGAACATTAGTGACGTGATAGCGGTCCTGGAGGAGATTGACCCAGACGTCCAGCCGATATTCGTCGCGAAAGACTTAAATAAGTTACCGCCAGTTACATTCGACCATGTGGATGTGACACGTCTTTTAAAGGATCTGACTGCTATTAAAGCCGAACTAGCAAATTTTCAGCAAAAGATGGATAATGAAATGACTGATTTGCGGTCCGCGTTTGATACACAAGCTCGAAGAGTACAGACTGAATCAATCCAGTCCAATACTCTGAAGACAACTAAGACCAGCGATCCGCTTCCGCCTATGGCTGAAACCGCGCCGCGCGCAGCCGATGCTAGTTCAATGCAGACACCGTCTTATCGCGATATGGCAGCGAACCGGTCTAAACGGCAGCGTCGGAGTCAAGCGAAGTCCGACCGTGTGCGCCCTAACGACACGGTGTTTAACAGTGTGGCCGCTCCCTGTACCTACCCGGTTGTGGATTCGCAAGTTAATGTAACGAAATCGCAACTGACCCCGAATGATGACAATAGTAACTTTAAAGAAGTAACGTATAAGAAACGTAAAACTAAGTCTGTAAACATGCGAGGTTCAATGGTAACAAATAGCCGTATTCAAGTTGCCGAATCACATTGCCATATTTATGTCTCCCGGGCTAAAAAAACTGTAACGGTGGAAGACATTCAGGAACACATACGCGACAGTGGACAAGATTTTGTTAAAGTTGAACTTCTAAAAGCCTACCGTGAGACTACTTTCAACTCATTTAAAGTTACTGTGAGCAGTGGACAGTTGGGTACTATGATGGAAGCCGGCTTTTGGCCTACTGGGCTAGTCTACCGCCGTTACCGAGAGAAATACGTTCGCAACGATATCAATCAACCCCGTAATGAATAGTACATCCAAATGTCCTATTGTGATGGTCACGTTCAATTGCAAGTCGTTAAAAAGATCAGTAGAACAGGTTCGGAAGTTATGTTTAAAGGCGGATATTGTGGCCCTTCAAGAGACGTGGCTACTTCCACATGACCTTGGTTTCGTGAATGAGATAAATGATGATTTTGCATGTCACGCCAAATCATCAGTAGACACATCGGAAGGGGTGCTAAGGGGTCGCCCGTACGGAGGCTTAGCGTTACTGTGGCGAAAATCTAAGTTTCCAAACGTATCTGTCGTGGAGTGCGCTGGAGATAGGGTGGCAGGAGTACAAATTAGTTTGAACGGCTGTCACATTCTTGTCTTCAGTGTATATTTACCGGTCGATAAGGAAGAAAATCTAACTGATTTTACTGACTGTCTCGCTAGCGTGGCGGCCACAATAACCGACAGTGATGCAGAAGCAGCTTATGTACTGGGCGACTACAACGCACACCCCGGTACCAGGTTTGGGTTGGAGCTCGAGGCTTTTTGTGCTGATCACTTGCTGGTCTGCGCGGATATGGAACTGCTGGCAGAGGGCACGTACACCTTTGTGAGTGATGCGCACTTATCCAGGCGGTGGCTGGATCACTGTGTCACAACACGGGCAGCGCGGGACACAATCACAGCAGTGCATGTGGACTAC
Organism: Cydia pomonella; assembly: GCF_033807575.1. Classification (NCBI taxonomy): domain Eukaryota; kingdom Metazoa; phylum Arthropoda; class Insecta; order Lepidoptera; family Tortricidae; genus Cydia; species Cydia pomonella. The sequence continues at coordinate 5,840,858 of NC_084726.1, forward strand.
GGTGTTTACTGGTCCGACCACTTTCCGGTGTCGGTAGTGTGTGAGATGAGTGTGATTACCAATAAGACGGAAATAGACAGTAAACTAAATTTGCTCAATGGAGTCCGATGGGGCACAAGGGACTTAAATCATATTAATATGTACGCTAAGCACTGTGATACTAGGTTAAGATTAATTAAGTTTAATAGTCACGGTAACAATTGTCACGATTGTCAGCAAGTTTTATGCATGAAACACCGGCACCTGATTGATATTTTTTATGACAGGATCGTAACTTCGCTGCAAAAAGCAGCTGCATCAAGTTCAAATGCCTGTCGCGTTGCACGGAAACCAGCTAAAAAGGTCTTGGGCTGGAACTACCACGTGAGAGAAAGTCACGAGAGGGCCAAGCAGTGTTTCAGTTGTTGGGACGCTAGTGGCAGGCCGCATAGTGGGGAAACTTTTGATCAAATGATCCACAGTAGGAAGGCCTTTAAGAACAAGCTGAAGTGGTGTCAGAACAACGAGGACACTATACGTATGAACATACTAGCCACCCATCGCGCTGACAAGAACTTTGTCAAGTTTTGGAAGGATACGAAAAAACTTAATCCTAAATCTAGTGTTCCAGTCAGTATCGAAGGCGTACATGATGCAAAGGATATTGCCGAGTTGTTCTCACATCACTTCAGTGTCAAGCCACTCCCTGCTGGTGCGGCGTGTCACTTGCCCGTCGAGCCTCTGACGCACTGTCCACTCTCAGAGATCGCAGACCGCAGTAACTTCACGGCCGATGATGTAGCCAAGGTCGTCAAGCAAATGAAGCGAGGTAGGTCTCCAGGTTTTGACGGGTTGAGTGTGGAGCATGTACTTTATGCTGGTGACAGAGTGTTTAATTTATTAGCTAATTTGTACAACCAATGTCTTAACTTTGGGTACCTACCCGAGAAACTTGTAAAGACAGTGGTGGTTCCTGTGCCAAAAAATAGAACGGGTGATCTTTCAAGTATTAAAAATTACAGACCGATTTCCTTAGGTACAATTCTAGGTAAAATACTTGAAAGGTTAATACACCCAGATTTGCAGCGCAATATGTGTATAGATGATGCCCAGTTTGGTTTTCGTCCCGGCCTCTCAACAGATTCTGCAATTTTCAGCCTTAAAAGCACAGTTAACTACTATGTGGCGCGGGAAACCTCAGTATACGCCTGTTTTCTAGATCTTAGTAGAGCTTTTGACCTAGTTAACTTGAAGTTGCTATGGGAGAAACTCACTAAATCGAATGTGCCTTCAAAGATCGTGAATCTGTTGAGATACTGGTACGAGAACCAATCAAACTGTGTAAGATGGGGCGACACAACCTCTAATGAATATAGATTAGAGTGTGGAGTACGCCAAGGAGGCCTGACTTCGCCGGACCTCTTCAGTCTATACGTGAACGACCTGATTGTTGAGCTGAGAGGCACCAGAGTGGGCTGCCATATAGGCACTACATGTACAAATAATTTTAGCTATGCCGATGACATGGTGCTTCTCAGCCCATCAATCAGGGGCTTAAGAAGACTTCTGGCGGTATGTGAGCAATATGCTCGTAGCCATGGTCTAAAGTACAACGTACTAAAGACAAAAATGATGGTTTTCAAGTCGGGGAGAGGTCCGACGAATGTCCCGCCAGTGTATCTGGATGAAGTACAAGTGGAAAGAGTGAAAGGGTTCAGGTACCTTGGACATATGCTCACGGAGGGTCTGCTTGATGATGACGACATTGAGCGAGAGCGCAGGGCTTTGGCCGTGCGGTGCAACATGCTTGCGCGCAGATTCGCGCGTTGTAGTGATGAAGTGAAGGTGACATTGTTTAGGGCATATTGTTTATGCTTCTATACATGTCAGCTCTGGAGCAGATTCACGAGACGCGCGATGAATAAAATTAGAGTGCAGTATAATGACGCATACCGCATTCTAATGAAACTACCAAGAAACTGCAGCGCGTCGACCATGTTTGCTGAGGCCGAAGTCCCTGATTTTTTTGCTATCATTCGCTCCCGCGTCGCTTCCTTCTGGAGCCGCCTAAGAACGTCTGACAACAGTATTCTCCGTGAGCTGTCCGGGTATCTGGACAATCCTATTAGTAAATACTGGATTTCCGTGCACCGTGAGAGGAACAGGAAGTGACGATCCTGACTATGACTGCCTAACTTTTATTAATTTTAGGTTTTTTTTTTTTTTTGTACATTTTACGTTGTTTACTGTTTATTTTTATATTTTGTATTGTACTTTGTATTTTTATTTTTATATTGTACATAATGACTTGAAATGGGTGTTTACCTGTAAATAAAGAACTATTATTATTATAATCGAAAGGGTTGGTTTTCTCAGCTCTAGGCTGGTAATAAGCTACATTTACGGGTTATTTACCAAGTAAATGCAGCGGGGGTTGTTAAATTTAAGTTGTTTCCGGGGTATTATTTTCTGTGTCAAGTTGCATAAATTTTCTCACAATTCGGCATGTATTTAATATAGCGGCTTTATTATTATTATTATCTCCTTTATTTATTTTTCGTCTTAGGCTAGGTCATTTATAATATGAATATAAAAGTAAAATATAAAAACACTTCAAAAACAATACAAAAGATACAAACACATTATAAAAAACCTAACCTAGGGTGCCGCCAGCAGCGGGGCAGGGCCCAAGCTGCCGGTGGTCAGGGCCGCAGAGAGAGGAACCGTCGGACTATCCGCGCCGTGTCCAAGATCACCGCCTTCTGCATCTGACCCTTGATCCAACCACCTAGCGAGAGTCTCTCAAGGTGTTGGTCGAGACTCTTCGCTATGAGACCGTTCGCTGAAACGACTATTGGGACAATGATCGTCGAATCAACATCCCACATGGCGGTTATCTCGTGGGCCAAGTCTAGGTACTTGCTGGACTTGTCCTTCTCAGCTTTCACGAGATTCTCATCATGGGGGATGGTGATATCGACGAGCACGGCCCGGCGTTGCGATCGATCTATTATCACGATGTCAGGCTTATTGGCTACAATAGTCCTGTCAGTGATAATAGATCGATCCCAATAAAGCGTGGCACGACCATTTTCGAGAACTGGCGCAGGTGAGTACTTGTAGTACGGTACTTCGCGGTCCACAAGGCAGTATAGAAGAGCAAGTTGCTGGTGAATAATTCTAGCTACGAGATTATGTCTGTGCAAGTACTCGCCGTTAGCAAGATGAGAACAACCGGAGATGATATGCCTGAGTGACTCTCCGGGACGGCGGCATGCCCGACAAATGTCGACCGTACCGTCCCTCAGGATATATTTCCGATAGTTGTTCGTCATCATAACTTCGTCCGCAATTGCACAGGCAAAACCCTCGGTTTCTCCGAAGAGGTCCCCGAATCGTAACCAGTTCACCGACGCGAGCAGGTCCACGTCAGGTCCCGTGAGGGCCTTGTAGAACCGCCCGTGTAGCACCTTACTCTCCCATGCCGCCCTGCGATCCGCAGTACTTAGTACCACAGGTTTGCGCCAGTTCTCGTTTGCCAAGGAGAGCGGCGTGAGGTTCCTGTCTACTGCCACCACATCACGATGCATCCCATACTCGTTGTTAAGGAAATAATCCCTGAGATTGCACACCTCGCGGTTGTGGAGATCTTTGGCGTTTAGGAAACCTCGACCTCCACACTTCCGTGGGATGTACAATCTCATAACAGACGAGCGTGGGTGTAGCATACGGTGTGTGGTGAGCAGTAGTCGGACCCTCCGATCCAGGGCGTCCAGCTCGGTCTGAGTCCACCTTAGTATGCCAAAGGAGTATGTGAGTAGGGGCATTACCCAGGCGTTGAAGGCGCGCACTTTGTTGCCTCCTGACAAAAGACTGTTAAGGACTTTTGTGAGCCGACTGAAAAAGCGCTCCTTCACCGACTGTCTAATACCCTCGTCCTCAATACCCAACGACTGTGACATACCAAGGTATTTGTAGGTTTCTGATTCAGAGATAGATCTGAAAGACATTGTCTCAGAAAGTTGTAAATTTGTTGAATTTACAACCTTCCCCCGCTGTACATGCATAACCGCACATTTATCGACACCAAACTCCATGTTGATGGCATTACTGAAGACTTCGGTGGTTTTCAGTAGCTCCAACAAATCTTGGCTATTTGGTGCAAATAATTTGAGGTCATCCATGTAAAGAAGGTGAGAAATGACTTCACCCTCTCTCCGAAGCCGGCAACCTAGTCCCAAATCCTTCAGCAGGGTGCTGAGGGGATTCAGAGCTAGGCAGAACCACAGGGGACTCAGACTATCACCCTGGAATATTCCTCGCTCAATCCTTATAAAATCCTGCGGGCCAGGGCGGTCATCCCCACCTCCTGGTTGACGAAGGACTGTGGTCCACTGCCTCATACACGCGCTTAGAAAGGTTCTTAAAGCTGTATCAACTTTATACAGCTCTAAGACCCTCCCCAGCCATGAGTGAGGCACCGAATCATAGGCCTTCTTGTAGTCAATCCAAGCGGCAGAGAGGGCCCCCCTGTTCCGACGGATTTGTTGGCAGATGGTCATGTCTATGAGGAGGAGCTCTTTAGTACCACGGGACCCAACCCTACATCCATTTTGAGCAGTGGCCAAAATGTTATTAGCGACAACATGCGCGTTGATTTTTGATCTCAAAATGGATGTAAGGAGCTTGTAAAGTGTAGGCAAGCACGTGATGGGTCTGTAGTTCTTCGCTTCCGTGGTACTACCGGACTTATAGAGCAGGAAGGTGACACCAGTTGTTAAGGAAGATGGGAGAGAACCAAGCTCGAGGGCTTGTTGAAATTGTGCTGCCAAGCGCGAGTGCGAGCATCGAAACCATTTTAGCCAGAAGTTGTGCAATCCATCCGGCCCAGGGCTTTTCCAGTTCTGGGCCGTGCGAATGGCACAACTTACGTCATCGGGGCTGATGGTGACTGCCCCCATAGGTTCGATGGACTCGCACTCACGCTCGACAACACTCATCCAACTCCCCTCGGTATGTCCGACAGGCACCGACCAGATGCTACGCCAAAAGTCAGTCATGGCAGTAGCATCCGGCGGCTGCGTATCGGACCCACGAGGGTTGGTTTCCTCCCACTTCCGGAACACCTTCCTTTGGTCACTCTGAAAAAGACGATTCTGCTGGAATCGATCCACACGCTCTCTGTAGCGGCGAATACGGTTAGCCCATGCATAGACTTTCTGCTTCAGAAAGTCGATGCGCTCCGTGACATTGGCCATGTAGTCACGGGGCCTGATATCCGTCCCCGCGAACGCCTGGTTCACAAAGCGCATTACTCGGGGGCGATTGTTGCCCCCCCTGAAGCAGGTCAGCTTTGCAATGAGAGTCCTAAACGAGCTGATACGTCGCTCGATCCGTGCTTGCCATGCAGGGACACCTCCGGCGGTCCTAGGTGCACGTTCAGCGTCCGGGAACTTGACTCGAGCAACACGGCACGCCGCGATGGCACCGCAGTACATGATCGAGTGCGTATCATCTAAATCTTTACTAGTCCGTAAATGTGGCTCTAGTAAAGCGTTTAGGGCTCCCATTAGCGCTAGATTGCGTCTATTCATAGGCAGACGTGGTAATCGTGGCCTAGAGTTGGTTGTGGTGCGATACTGCGTAATCGCCTCTTCCAAAGTCCTCCTCAATTGCTCATTGGCAGATGTACTCACGCTCTGACTCGCAAAGTCCCCCTCATCGGTACTGAAATCAACCCGCGGCGCCCCCGATGCCAGGTCGGGTGCAGGCACCGGATCCGGCGACATGGCGGGCAGATCCCGCACAGAGGTGAAGTCCGCGCGAGCAGAGAGAGCCTCCTGGCGAAGCCGATCAAGTGTCGCGTCATCCAACCGCTTTAGCCGCTGAATGACACGCACCTGATCCGATAATCGCTGTTCCGACACGGTGATGGTGGGTTCAAGAGCCTGAAACAGAGGCAGTAGTCTTGAGCGATACGCGGACAGCATGGTTTCCCCCTCTGTAGCCCCATAATAGGCGCGCATGACGTTCTCATTCATTGTTTGAGTCCATCGCATGCGTCGCACTATACCACCGGCAGCGGGAGCCGTGGGCGGGGCAGGATGTCCCGCAGGCCCCAAGCGTGCCGGCAGCGGTGGCCGCCCTCGTCGCGCAGGTGGTCGTGGCGGCGGCGGCGGCGGCCCGCACTCGTCGCTGCTCGACTCGCTGGTGTTCGCGTCAGGCGCAGTAGCATATTCGTCGCCTGACGACGAAGGCGAGGAGCTGGACGAGGCGGGCGGAGGTGGTGGTCGTGCGCTTCGTACCGCTTTTGCCCGTGATCTCGTGATCATTCTCACTAAATATAATTATAAGTCGCCATTTGACAGTTTCATTCGTATGTGTATATAATTCTTGCACAATTCGTCTTGATTTATATATTTGATGGTACACATTTTAGCAGCAGTAAAAATACACAAAAACTGTTAAAAATAGGCTAAATCGGCGGTAAATATAATACAAAATTAATTTAAATAGTGAGAAATTTCGCTAGACACGTCTGTCATTGTCAGCGGTCTTTTTTTTTTTTTTTTTTTTTTTTTAAATTAAATAATTATTATTATTATTATTATTATTATAATCGTATGGCATGCATAAATAAGGCAATTATAGTATAGCTTTGAGGTCGCTAAGCCGGGTAACCAACTCAGGCGTGACTAACTCCAGATCTTCAGCTGGTGTAGAATACGAGTGAAGGCGACAGCGTTGGAAGATATGGTCAGTGGTCTGCTCTTCCACGTTGCACTTGCAGAGAGGAGAATCATTCTAACCCCATTTATATGTTAGAGAATTACAACGGCCATGCCCAGTTCTCAGCCAATTTAAGCGACACCAAAGTTTGCGGGGGAGGTATATGTTGGTATATAACATTTTATAACAGCTAATGTGGGAGCACCATTACGTTAGACCGTGGTGTCAGGGAGCCGGCCGAGAAACCGCCAACGAAACTGGACACCTTTCGCCCAAAGCTCCAAGGAAAATTGCTTTCAGACGTTTAGTCGCTCACAAAAAAAAATTAAAATTCACACAAGGTAATCATGTGTCGAAAGATGGCAGTAAATTTAATGTGGCTTAAAAAAGACCGCGAGCCAGGAAAAAATTCCCATGACCAATCGCCTCCCGGCTGAAAACTCGTGTAGGGGTGTTACGGCTAGGTATGATAAACCCTCGTGGACGTCAGCTGCCGCTCCGTTGGTGGGTTGAGGAACGGCAACCACCGGAACACGTACAACAAAAAAATCGTCGGTTATATCGCAGTGGTAAGACCAACAGCTGGTCGCATGACCCTGTAAAAAATAAGCGCTATACCTTTTTACGATAGCAATAACAAATCATGAAACTTTGCATGTAGCATTTCATCAGGCGTTAACGCCTGAAAATCCATCAACGAATTACGCAATTTACACATTACACATACTTTGCCGCACATAAAGTGGTAAGGCGCATATTTTTTACATGTTCATTTTACAGATGACGGTCTTTCCACCGCGATACAACCGGCTGACGGTTTGTTTTAATTTAAAACAGCATCTAACTAAACTATCATCTGACAAAGTATCAGCCGGGAGGCGATGACTGACGAAATATGCTCCTGGCCCGCTGTGTAAGAGCTCCTCTACACGATGGCCCAGCGTAGGCCAGTCTAAGGGACGCAGCTATGCGGTGGAATGAGATAGCAATATCACTTACTCCCTCTAACGCATAAATGCGTCCCTTGGACTGGCCTGTGCTGGGCCATCGTGTAGAGGAGCCATAAAAGTTTTCTTTGACAATCCACCTCTATTTGAAATTATTTTTGGTTTGCAGCTTGCGAAATGTAAGTCTGGTGATCAGATCAACCGTATAACACAGCCTTTATATGCATTATGTTAGCTATAACGGCTACAACGTAGAATAAATGCACTTCAACAGTTAACGGCCTTTTTACGATGAAAAATGCATTATACGCTGCACAATAAGTGCAGTATTAGGAATTTAGTGCAGCACAATTCATGTTTTTGTTTATTTTGCTGTAATATACTTGTATCAATATGAATAAGAAAAACATTCTGAACATATTTGGAAAACGGTTGGGAATCCCATATAAAGTACAGTATCATACTCGTATTTTATTTTCTACAATTTTGCACAGGTCGACCTAGTGCCATAGTAAGCTCGATAAGATTATAAATAAATAAATAAATATTATAGGACATTATTACACAAATTGACTAAGTCCCACATTAAGCTCAATAAGGCTTGTGTTGAGGGTACTTAGACAATGATATATATAATATATAAATATTTATAAATACTTAAATACATAGAAAACACCCATGACTCAGGAACAAATATCCATGCTCATCACACGAATAAATGCCCTTACCAGGATTTGAACCCGGGACCATCGGCTTCGTAGGCAGGGTCACTACGCACTAGTGACTAGGCCAAACTGGTCGTCAGAGATTGTCTTATGGGTGCTAGATGACTAGCGTTGTGAATTTAAGCTTCAAGGCGTAAACTAAAAGACTCGAGTCGCGACTGCTGAGTCCAGACGCCTTGAACCTTATAGCCTCGACCATATAAGCCAAAATTAATAATTTAAATTTTCAAATTAATAAGTTCACGTTGCTGCTTACGATCACAGAAACCTCGAGTCTTAAGGCATCAAGCTTTAAAGCCTCCTAAGCTTTGAAGGTTTAAGTCCATAAGGTTTGGAGCATTTAAGTCTTAAAAGCTTCTAACAAATTAGATCAATCTATGCCATATTTGATAGTTATACAGGATGCCTGTGAGGAACCCGAGTTTTAATAGCGTAATCCTGAGGTCATTATAATTTAAGAGTGGATAAATAATACCTCTAAACGTAAAGTTAAAGATTTATTTCGACTGCAGATCAATTTTATGAGTGACATCAGTCTTCTTGAGATCTGTTAATCACTACACCCAGACATGACTACAAAGTGGTAACGTAGTTAGGTTCATAATATTCTTTAAAAAAAACAATAATACTTTCTGCCTAGAACGCTCATTGTTTGAGCTCTTAACGCTCGACTCAGGCCTTCAAGGTTCAGGGGGCTTGAGCTTTCAATAGGCCCGAATTTTTAAAGCTTGAGCTGTCTATGAGGCCCGAGTCTTAAAGACTTACTCTTAAGAGCTCGTAAAAAGCTTGAGTCGTTAAGGTTCTGAACCGTTTTTGAGCTCAAACCTTCAACGCTTAAGTTTTCAAACCTTGAACCTTCAAGGTTTGAGGTTTCAAAGTCTTCAAGACTAGTCTTTTAACAACACTATAGACGACGTTATATAATATATTTATTTAAGCATATATAAATTATATATATAGTTATACGTGCATAACGCTCGTCACACACCGGAGTAGCATGCACGTAATAACGTCCTCTATACATTCTAGAGAGCTTTGAAGAGAGAGCTTGTCCAGTGGCATATTTCCAATTTCAAATTCAAATTATTTCCGTTCCGTTGATTTTAGTTTCATGAGTATTGTGGATTGATTAGACAAGCATCGTGCATATAATACGGAGGCATGTACTTACTACTACTTTTCACTTAGTACCACAAGGCGTAAGGGTTGCATTATATTCTTTCACTCTTGGTTGGTCTGAACATGGGTAAAGGAGATAGCGTTAGGTATGACCTCAGTCGCCAGTTGGTATTGCAGTAAGTATAGTTTCGAAATATGCGACGAAGGTTTGAAAAGTGCGTAAACAAACAGTGAAGGATCACAGTTTTAAAAGGCATAATAGGTACCAAAAGTGAAATATACAAATAAAATAAATAGACTTGATATTTTAGGTTTTGTTTTGTATATAATTTTGAAATTGGCTTAACTGCCCTGTACTTTTCGAAATCTGCTTTCCCACAATTGCTCAGCCATTGCCTAGAAATCCTAGAATTAGAAGATTGTTAACAAGCCATATTGCATCGTTAGGTGCGCCAATTATATCTGCAGCTTTAGCCATGTCACAGCGCGGAACTAACCAGAGTAACAGCTTCATACATTGAGGTATACTAGAGTCGGCACCTCTAACAAAATGTTTCCGCACCTCAATGACGTGCCGTCACTTCATTGCGTTTAGTACCTCTCCGACTACTGACGAGATGCCACGCATGTAACGAAAATTAAAAACAATAATTAAAATTGAAAAATCCTTTGGGCGTTATGAAAATATATTCTAATAATATCAAGAAACATAATAAAAGCAATATAATAACAATCTACTGCGAGAAAGCTCTTGTTTTTAGATTATTTTGAAAGGTCACTTTAAACGCTCGCGGTGGTATGCCATTTTCCTTGGCGCATAGATTACATTTCGCAGATGTAACACGTAGGTACTAATTATTACCTACTTTATTGTTTGCGGAATATATACACAATAATGATATATATTACTATTTATCTCGTAATTTTTTGTAGTGTTTTTCTTATATTTAAAGAGTATATTATGCTACATATAACATTTGATTAAAATTGCTACGAGTACGAGAGTCAAATAGAAAGAGTTTTATGATTATTTTTAAAATTTTACACAGGCCCCTAGCCTGTCACCGATTAAATATACTCAAGAATTGGAGACGGGTACCGCCGTGGTATGTAAAAAAGATGGTATGGAATGGTGGAATGTAATGAATAAAAGGGAGAAATATACATTCCATATTATTTTAACAAATATTTACTTACAACAAACAGAAAATCACATCAACGACCAATCAGTATAAACATGTAATCTAAAGTAATCAGTACCCCTAGTGTAAATAAATTCGATTTCGAAACGTGACGTAAGCGTTTGCGTTAAGTCTCATTTTGTATGGGTTTTTGAACAGCGCGCCAAGCGGGACGTTTTGGAAAGTCAAAAATCTCACACAAAATGATACTTAACGCAAACGCGTACGTCACGTTTCGCTGTCGAAAATATTTACACTAGGGGTACAGAATGATGAATTTGTTTTACAATAGACAGAATAAGAAAAATAAGCCTGATGGTGCAAAGAGTGTGCAATAGTATGGACGGGTAGTCTAGTGGTCAAGACGTTAGCTACGTTAAGCTGAAAACGCCGATTAGATTCCAGGTCACCGGAGTAGGGCTTCATAATTTTTTCTTTAGTATATGACACCTATTTGTGGTGTTGTTTTTGAGTAAAAGCACAGAAAATTAAGTAGGCTTAGAGTGTTAACTCATAGGTACATACAACATAGACAAACCCCCATTTATAATAAGTTCAAGCGAGATTAGCGAATGCGTATTTGTAAGTATCAAGTTTGAAGCCACTTTACAACTTATTAATAGTACATTGTACTGTACCTCCCATATACATACATACATACATATAATCACGCCTATTTCCCGAAAGGATTTTTTTTTTATTCAGAAACAATACAAATATTGTGTTTGAAATACATTAAAATTAAAATTACTTATATACATTTTTTGCTTAAACTAATATACTATTAAATTGCTATAATTTTTACAATACATTTAACCTATTACATGTCAGTCTTTAATTCTTATAACTAACTAATTGTATAGGCAGAGACCACGGATTTCCTCCCATATATCTTATTATTATTAAGTAAGGGATCCAATGTATAGAGTGAGCACTCTAAGCATACTTATTTCTCTATGGTGAAAGTATATTGCACAACAAGAGAAAGCTCTAAGCAACAAGAATACGCTAGGCAACAAGGTATACGCTTGTTACTGTGACTGCTTTACTCCTCTGTGACCAAAGTCCCCAAAAGCTCTGAACAATGGGGAATCTAGTTCGATTGGAATAGTTTATAGATTGGCTGCTGTCTGTTTTGCGTGCGCATTGTTTCCAGTTATGTTCGATGTTTGTTTGATAAATATTTTGCTTTTTTTTTCTAGTCGGCGGATGGTCAGCAGTTTGTGGCAGTTGAAATAAATTTAAATATTTATTCTAAAATTGCGACCCGCCCCGGCTTGGGACGGGTTACAAAAATACATTTTTACTTTTCTCATTGCACCATTTTTAGATATCTTTTTGGCCCGATTGATTGATTGACTGGTAGAGAATGCCACTAGGCATTAAGTATTGTCTTTTAATAAATAATTACAACTAAACTTCCTCAAGAATCACTCTATTGATAGGTGAATGATGAATGAAAATCCGTTCAGACAGACAGACACGGCGGGGAATTATGAATGTGAATATGCTGAAGTGGTGGAGTATGTACACCAGAAGACCGGCTACACGCTAAGGGTGTTCCAGCTTCGATCGCGTCCCACGTGCACTTCAACTGTTTTGTGGTGCGCGTGCCGCGACCATCGAGTGCGCCGACTGCTGGCCGAAGGGTGTCGTGTTTCGGAGGTTCCGGGGCAAACTGCCGAATCCGACACAAGAGCAGCCGATTCAACGGCAGCCACGCCGTTGGTCGCCTAAATAGTGCTTATGGGCCTTGTTGCCTGAATAAAATTGTAAATTAAATTATAAGGTGTCTAAATATTTGAACTAGCAACAAAAGTAACTGGCGGATGAATTACTGTGTCATTTTTTTTGGCTGACACTAAAGAATGATCGTATTAAAAACTTTACTTTCTTTCATTTCTTATACTTCAAGAGTCCCCAGCAAGCTCGGCCGAATTTCCGGTGTTTCTTCTCATTTTAAAACTACGTGTTGGCTTGTGATGAAAATACACAAACAATTACATGAGCTATATCTATGTCTGTAATTAGTTTATATAGCTCCAGCTTATAAAACAAACGTAATAGACCAAAAACAAGTTTTGTATGAAAAACTTAAATTCGCTGTATTTTTGTAACTGTGGTGTCTGAAGCTACATAAACTAATTACAGGCATAGATATACCTTATCCTATTGTAAGTACAAAGTTTCAGAGCAATCTAGATAGTCGTTTTAAAATAAGTGCTTAACTACGTTTGTATGGAAAACCGAGCTTGCTGCGGACTCTTAATCACTCTCACTAATATGTAGAAGTACGAGCGAGATGCATAGAAAGTAAGTTACGCTCACGCTAGCGAATTATGTCAATGTCAAACTCGTGATTAGGCTACTTATAATTATCATAAGTGTTTATTACTGAAGGTTATTATATAAGTGGATATGTTTTAAGTGTTGACTTATTTGTGTTTGGATAGAAAATCAAAAGTAAAAAAAAACAGGGTCAGACACATAATCCAAGTAACAAAGTAAAATAAAATATATTATTAATTTATACACAGTGGGGCAATTAACCCGACAGATTTTAAAGGTGTATTCTTGACCGCATTATGAGACTAAAATTTCGTACAAAGTTTCCTGAAATCGATCTTGTTTTAGAGATATTGTAAATTTTTGTGAAAATGTGTTTTGGTTATAACTTTATGAAAAGCGCCTTTTTATCTGTGACGTTGCCACTATGTGACTTGGTTTAGAACTTTACACACAGTTATAAAGTAAACTCGCAATTTGTATTTGTAAATTAAAAAAACTTTTCTTATTCTTTCTAATGATTTTCTTTAACCAAGGTGTAAAAATAAATAACGTGTCGTGTGCAGAATAAACGTTTTTAGCGAATTTGGCTAAAACTCATATCACATTTTGTGCTCCTTACGACCTTCGGAATGCATGGTTAAAATTTGTCGGGTTATTTGGCCCACGGTGTATAATAATATATGCGATGACATTACTTTTTCTTATTATAATAATCTTTCCTTTATTCTTAGTATTCAGTTGAACTAATTTCTAAAATAAACTTCGTTGAGAATCGGAAATGGCGTAAAAGGAAACGAGTTAATCGATGTAACAATATCTGTTACTATTGTAAAAACTAGGACAACTGGAGGAAAGCTGTAGCATGGAATGAGAGAATTCGTTTAGAAATGTTTTACACCAACTGATTCGAACTTTAAGACACGTGAAATATTAGGTCTAGATACGATTTCTTATATGTCAGTGTCAAAAGTAACGTTACATAAAAAAAAGCAACAAAAAAAAAAGCGTTTTATGTTCATTTCACTTTCGTGTCCATTCTACAGCGTATATTTTGATATGACCACATATTTTAAGGGTACTTATATGCCTACTCGTAGGTCTGGCCCTAAAATGAATTAACTTTCAAATGTTATAATAAAATGTTACGACTTTTATTTTCCTTGTAATATAATTCAGCACGCAATGTAGGTTAGATTGGGTAGGGATGTAACAGCTCGAATATTTACGAAACTAACTATCGGCCCGATTCGATTCATGAGATACGATAACGATAAGTTCTCATTTAGATATCGTTTATATGTCGTATAATTGACAGAAGCAGCTCGATTCGGGCAACAAATGTCACTTTGACGTTAGAAATATCGTAGATAGATCTTATTGGGATCACAGCGGAATCGAAATAAACGTCAATTTGTACATGTCGTTTAGTTATCGATCTTTTAAAGATCTTTCCAAGATCTTAAACGTGTCTTAATCATGCTTCGAATCGGGCCGTGCATACTACAGGAGAGTGAGGGTTTCAAGGGGGAAGAGCAGCGGTACGTAATCATAACCATAATTGTTTGCGATGCTCCACGTGGTAAATACGCCTGCAGATACAGCTACTTTGTATTTTTGTCATCAATTTTATTCCACCGTGGATCCTTCTTATTGGCAAAGCAGAGGCTGGGTACGGCAGTTACGATTTTTTTGGGTATGGTTGTAACAAAAATGATATTTTTTCTACATTGTAATCGTCAAAATGCTGTACGAAATCAATTTATCAAAAATAATGTTTCAGCCGTCTTAAACTATAGACTCTTTCTCACTTACGTCTAGTTTTTTGCGGGTACAGTTTTTTGCAGGATGCAGTTTTCTGTAGTATGCGTGTGGTATCCCGCAAACAGAATGCTTGTGTTACGTATACTACTAGAACGGGATCCTGCAAAAAACCGTAAGTACTTGCAAAAAACTGGCCGTTAGTAGGAAAGAGCTCTTACAATCTGTCTTTATCTGAAGAAAGTGTGATCGTCATCTAAAGCCCCTCTTAGAAAAACTAACAAATATGTGATCGCGGCCGGCAATACGTCCCACTTTGTCGCTTGCCATAAGGACGGGATTTGCTTGTATCTTTATACGAATAACCTGACAAGGCGTCTTAATGGCAAGCGACAAAGTGGGACGTTTTGCCGGCCGCGGTCACATATAGAAATCGCAAAAAATAGCGGTTTCTCAATTATCTACTTGTTAACATATCTTTTGGTGTCTATCGACATGCGATAGGCTTACCTAAATCCTAGAAACCAACGCATATTTGACATCATAACGATCTTATTTAGTTATCATTCGTGTATGCTAATAGCACTAGACTCTACTCATAGTGTTGTGTTCCTGCCAGTGAGTTGTCAGAGCTCAACGAGGGTGCGGAGTGTTAGGGTCGGCAACGCACATGTAACTCCTCTGGAATTGCAGGTGTCTATAGGCTATGGAGACTGATTACCATCAAGCGAGCCGTACATATTCTTGTTTGCCACCGACGTAGTATTAAAAAAAATGCATTTCGCTCGTACTTACTTGTCCACACATGCGTGAGTGTGAGCACGCGCGGGCAAATTATAGCCAAAAGACATCAATTAAATACCATTTTGATGTCAAAATATAAGTTGAATTGGCCTCCATAACTTTGTACGCCAATGTTTTTCAAATACACGCGGCTCGTGACAAAAATGTCCCAAATAAATGTAAATAGGTTATGAATCTGTCCATAAACATTTTAGTACGTACTTAAGCGTCCAGACGGTCGCAGCGGCAGATTATGAAAGTTTCAGCAAATAGCCTATTGTTACTAGCTGTATATTGTGACACAATATATAGATTGGAAAGACATGTACCTACACTTTTTGGTAAAAACTATTTTTATTGATTTATTTATTTTATTACATCAAAGTAGCTTTAATCTTCTAAATAAAGTAAAGAAAAATAATTGCATTCAAATAAGCATACGGCAAAACGGCAAAACGTCCCACTTTGTCGCTTGCCATAAGGACGCCTCGACAGATTATTCGTGTAAAGATACACGCAAATCTCGTCCCTATGGTAAACGACAAAGTGGGACCTTTGACTAAACTTTGAGAAATTTTCTACCATACAAGGCATCTCTTCAACGTCTAAAAAGTCTGTTACAAAGAGGTAGGGTATTGTAAAGAGGAGGTTTTTGTGTTGCAAAGAGGTGGCCGTCACCAAAACGAACAGAAAGATAATTATAATGAAAGATCAATATAATAATTATATTGAAAACGATTCTACAATAAAGTTAGGCATAAGCTGCAAATTTTACACTTAGGTACAGGAAACTTAAATACACGATGAAATTTAATCGGTGATCATGAGTTGAAAAATATTAATTCAATACGCAAATTCTAATGCAATTTAATTCACTGTCTAATTAATTACAGTTAATGATATCGTTAACATTAATAACCACTGGATACATGGGCGCCCTATTTATATTGAAGGGAAGGTGTACGTCAAGTGCCATCGCATTGGTGGGGAATTAAACAATTTCAAAATGAAAGCTTATTGCTCATAAGGCTTTAGGTTTTTTATGGCTGTTACTTTGGACAAAGGTATTTAAACTGTTTAGTCTAAACCATTGGTAGGGTGAAAATAAATTGCGATTAAAATTGAATTTTAACTTAATTGTATATGAAAGAAAAAACTTAGAATTGTGTTAGTGCTACATAAATGTGATCGCCATTGATGACTGAATTAGAGTCAGACCAAGATAAGTTGGCAGCGATGTTGACACCCCAGACAGTGCAAGTGTTATTAAAAACGTCAAACTTCTATGAAATTATGACGATTACTTGCACAGGCCGAGCTATTAAAACCGCTGCCAACTTAGCTTGGTCTGACTATAGAAAAATTGATTTCTGATCACTAATTAAATTTCACCGTGTTTAGGTAGGTACATTTACTAGCATAGGTATATACTTGAAATGCATGCCCCCTTTCCTCCGCAGTCTGATGGCAATAGATACATTTTAGAAACTATTACTGCCCCAGACGTCCATAACATTATAGATTATGAAACTCGAGCCGAATGGGCCATTACGCGGCATCGCCGATAATATCTAAATTCTACTCGGAAATAGGATCCGCCGATATGGCTTTAGTTTGCGGATTATTCAAGTTTAGTGTCTATTTGACATCCGTTCAAGTCATGTCAGAAGATGTTTTTCAATGAATGTAACCATGAAAAAATAAAACCTGTTATTCGATGTTAGTCATTCGAAAAAAAATCCGAAATTTTTAATCTTCGCTTGAACATATGGTGATCAGATCACATAGATCTTCTATCGTTGGCTTGTCAAGTTTACTGTCCATTTGACATACGTTCAAGTCATGACAGAAGAAATGGAAGGAACCATGAAAAATGTAATTCTGTTCTGGTTATTCAATGCTTTTTCTGAAACCATTATCGCTGGACATATATTGTCGTGAAATTGTATTGAAGATCCACTACCGTTGGCCTTCATTTTATCCATACTGAACGCGATACCCTGTATGTATATATTATATCCTGCCTCTTTGATTATGTAAAGTCAATACAGGTAAGAGTGGCTACGGAATAAGTGTAACTAGCCTTTACATGAGAGCCTGATTGTAATCAATGTGTAATTAATTAATTAATGTTTATTGCGAGTTTATACTTTGCTACTTGCAGTCAGTGCGGCCTGATTGTAATCAATGTGTGACTGATTACTGTTAATTGCGAGTTCTTACTTTGCTACTTGCATTCAGTGGGGCCTGATTGTAATCAATGTATACCTGATTGGTGTTCATTGCGAGTTCATACTTTGCTACTTGAATTCAGTGCGGCCTGATTGTAATCAATGTGTAACTGATTAGTGTTAATTGCGAGTTTATACTTTGCTACTTGCAGTCAGTGCGGCCTGATTGTAATCAATGTGTGACTGATTACTGTTAATTGCGAGTTCTTATTTTGCTACTTGCATTCAGTGGGGCCTGATTGTAATCAATGTATACCTGATTAGTGTTCATTGCGAGTTCATACTTTGCTACTTGAATTCAGTGCGGCCTGATTGTAATCAATGTGTAACTGATTAGTGTTCATTGCGAGTTTATACTTTGCTACTTGCAGTCAGTGCGGCCTGATTGTAATCAATGTGTGACTGATTACTGTTAATTGCGAGTTCTTACTTTGCTACTTGCATTCAGTGGGGCCTGATTGTAATCAATGTATACCTGATTAGTGTTCATTGCGAGTTCATACTTTGCTACTTGAATTCAGTGCGGCCTGATTGTAATCAATGTGTAACTGATTAGTGTTAATTGCGAGTTCATACTTTGCTACTTGCACTCAGTGCGGCCTGATTGTAATCAATGTGGAAATGATTAGTGTTTATTGCGAGTTTTTACTTTGCTACTTGCATTCAGTGGAGCCTGATTATAATCAATGTGTAATTGATTAGTGTTTATTGCCAGTTCTTACTTTGCTATTTGCATTCAGTCCAGCCTGATTGTTATCAATGTGTAACTGATTAGTGTTTATTGCGAGTTCTTACTTTGCTACTTGCATTCAGTGGGGCCTGATTGTAATCAATGTGCAATTGATTAGTGTTTATTACGAGTTTATACTTTGCTACTTGTATTCAGTGGGGCATGATTGTAATCAATGTGTAATTGATTGTAGTGTTTATTCCTAGTTCATAATTCGCTACTTGCATTCAGTGGGGCCCGATTGTAATCAATGTGTAACTGATTAGTGTTTATTGCGAGTTCATACTTTACTACTTGCATCAATGGGCTTTAAACACAGCTTACTATAAGGTAAGTGACCACTTTAAGTCGTGGAACATTGATTAGTATTGATTAGTGTTAATTAACTCACTTATTGACATGGTACCAATCATTTTATTGACACCACATATAATGGGATGATACAATAAAGTTTTTTTTTTCGCAGCCATACTTACCCGTATTAACCCGTGAAAAACGTAAAACTAATGCGAAAAGCTTCGCTCACAAAACCTGCACATTTAAAGCTCACACGGACCGTGAAGGCACCGGAAATCCGACACCGGACGTAGTCTGCCATCATTTCCGGTGATAAAAGCCTAGCCTAGCTCATTTATAAACCCTAAAACACTAAAGCTGGAGTTTACAATGTAATATCGCGCGAGGGTGAGAATTGGGGAATTAAATGACAAATATTGTTAATATGGTGGGTAAATAAGCTATAAGCGAGCTATAAGGCTGCGGAATGGACGCACGCGGCGGGCGGTGCGGCAAGCAGGGCGACGGGCGGCGCGGCAAGCCGTCGCCGCTGTCGGCCAAAACGGTCTATACTCGTACATTTTGTTCGTGCCGCTCGGACCCGGGCGGCGTGAGCGGTGGTTCGCGCGACATGATCAAAATGTATAGACTTCAATGTGACTGTGTCATGTTTTATTGTTATTCTAAAATTAAAGTAGGATTTCCGGACTTCAAAATGGCGAAGTCGTCTCGACAATATTTTTTTTATGAATGTTGAGAAAAGTGATAGCTTATTACGCTGTGAACTAATGCAAAAAAATGCAGCTAATGAAATGCGTTTATCCATTATTTAGTCATCAGCCGGCAATCCATTGTGGCTGTAGGCTGTGGCTGGCCAAACGGTATAAATTTGATGCAAGCCATTTTTAAAAGATGAAATTAAATTGAATTAATATAACTTCTATCCTAATTATGTTCCTTAAACCTACCTAGTCTTCTTTTGGAATAATTGCAAAACAATATTAACTATACAGGGTGATTTCTGGCTCGTGATCCACAACCACTTTTTTTAAATCTATAAATGATTTACATTATCATACGGTAGTATTTGATTGAAAAATAATTAGTTTGAGTTTTATTATTTTTCAAGTAAAATTAAACTTATACGAAGTAATCATGGTCACCCTATGACTTTTGACATGCGCTGTATGGAAAGCGACAAGACGTCACATTGAGTAGGGTGACCAAACTGTATGCAAACATGTTTTTTTCTACTTGTCATCTGAAAAATAATCATAATTATTGGTGATAATAAATAATGAGCAATATCATTAGACTCATCTTTGAATTCTGTGTGATGTCTTGTTCTCTTGCTCCACGACCCCGAAATCACCCTGTATAATTTTAACTATAAAACTCCAGTGCGACTCGAACATATTACAATTTTAAACGTACTCACCTATCACACTCCTGGTCGACCAGAACCGTTCTGTGGAATCATAAAACGGGACGCATATTCTCTGCTCAGCAACAACAAAAACGAGAGCAATCGAATGGTGGAAATCCGTCAAACTCTCGATAGCTCCAATCAAAGGGTTCAACAGCAAAACTGCTAAGGAGCTTATAGGGTTCAAAAGACACAAAATCTGCGCTGCGATTAGAATATCGACTGGACACTGTAAGTTAAAAAGACATGTTTCAAATTAGAAAGAATCAAGATGCGACATGCAGGTTCTGCCAGGAGTCATTGGATACTGCAATGCACATCCTCTGTTCCTGTGAACCAGAGAAAAAGAAGCACCCTACCTACTTAGGGCGGCATGTATTGCAACCCTATTAGGTACAGAACATTACGGCCCAAAGAATCTGGAACTTCCTGGATTCAACGGGCATTACACGTCACAATAGATCACTAATTGGTTGAAATGGCACTTAAAGGCTCGCAACACCCCCAATAATAATGATAACACTCAGTATTATGTCGAATA
Organism: Cydia pomonella; assembly: GCF_033807575.1. Lineage (NCBI taxonomy): Eukaryota > Metazoa > Arthropoda > Insecta > Lepidoptera > Tortricidae > Cydia > Cydia pomonella. The sequence continues at coordinate 5,861,572 of NC_084726.1, forward strand.
AACCAGTAAAGCGAGCAGTCGGTGCTACGTGAAGAATATCCTAGAAAATTGAATCATGAGTAACCCGTTAAAAATAATTTACAATACTATAATTATATTTCTGCAAATTAACATCTGAATCAATAAACTTCCAATGTTGCTAGAAGGCAACCCCCATGGGTGTGACCAAGTCAAAATTGACTAGGGTGAGTTAAATTAATTAAAAATGGCGCTGACAGGTGTCCAACAATGAGTTGAATGGGCAATATGTCACAAATTAAATAAGATTGCTTGCACGCTACCATAATAATATATAGTCCTCCTTATCGTTTTCGATGACGGCAACCCTAAATAAACATTATGGACGTTGTCTAGCCTGAGCCCTAGTGTGGCTGGCCAGTCGAACTTGCACTCTATTTCACGCGTGACAATAAAGTTGGCCATCTGCTATCATAATACTAATAGGCTGTTAAAATGACATTCATTTGTCAGTTCATGCTAATTCATGACAAAAATCTTGATGTATCTAGAGCATTCTAAAAATTTGGCTTCATTTTCGTACATTAAACAATTTATATTATTGGAATTCGCAGCCCGGGGATTCTTAGCACCCCTTAGGCCGGGCACTCGGGGCCCTAACGGGGTTTTGTGCATGAGGGGGTTTGGACCGGAAGCCCACCACGCTGGTCCAGTGCGGGTTGGTGGGTTATCAGAGCCTCGTTCGGTGGACCCGAGTGGTGTTAGATGGGCCGAATGGGCACCACCGATCATCCGAGCCAGAGGCATGCCAAAACGAGATGGCGAGACGACCCGTAGGGCTAAGATGGTCGGTTTTTTATAATTTGTCATCATGCCTGTCACGTTCTAACAAGTATGTAAGTGCGAAAGTGACGCATGGCAAGACAAGTGATAAAAATACGACCATGATACCGCCGCTGGACTCATTATGTGGCGACTGGCGGGAATATGCACGAAGCCGTGACGAGTCGCGGAAAACTGGGGAGACAGTTGCCCAATAGTGGGACACAATATAGGCTATAAAAAAAACAACTCATAAGTATCATATTTTTTACAGCAGTAAGTATTAATTTGGTTCTATAATAATACAGCTCTTTAACCGCGTTCATTACCTAGTGTACATTCCATTCCTAATGACAAACCTTAGTTAGAACAGCTAGCTAAAATTACCTTGAATCTAAAGAGGAAATGCTTGGGACGCTGTGCACTAATCCGGATTTACAGAGGAACGTTTCCTTGATAAACAGTTTTGAAATGGTACAAGTTATTGGATAGTCGCAATAATTTAGAATAATGGATTTTTTTACTATTTCGCACGGAAACCTTGACATAAAACTATGGCAGCAGTCATAGGTAATTAAAGCATGTCAAACTCGGTATTCATTAATCGGTTTTGTCCTTGCACTTTTAAATGTTTAACCGAAATGCACCCGTCAAACCGAGGTATACCTAAAGTAACCTAACGGCACGTTTCGAACATTAAGATACGTCAAATATTAGGTCTCGATACGATATGGATCGGATATGTCTGATATGTTTCTTCAAACAAAAACATCACTTTTGACAGTGACATATCCGATCCATATCGTATTTAGACCTAATATTTGCCGTGTCGTATCGGGCCGTAAGTTTGTCGCTTGAACCATACTATGCCTAATATGACAGTATTACCATAACACGATTTTGGCAAAACACCAACATATACGCTTACGTATATATAACGAAATAAAGCTTTTGTGAAAGTTTCAGACGTCTGACGGTATTTAGTTCCAATGTCCGAAGTTGGGCGAAGTTCGCGCAATAAAACTGAGTTATTTGGCCGAGATCTACTAAATTGTATAAAAAATATTTGGGCGCCTTTTTTGAGTTATGAGCATGAGTTACTGATGTAGGTAATATCGAGATTTGACTTAGCCGTTTTTCGAGCGCCGTTGATATTTCTTCTAGTAGCAGATGTGCCAAGGATAATTTTCAAAAATTGCAAAGTTCCTATGAAATATTCTCGGTATTTTTTTCTGCATGTTAATTGCCAAACATCCTTACGGTTTCGATTTATATGAGACTTGAAATAGACGCCAATAAAACCGTTCTGATTTTAACATTGAGTAATAATCCCTAATCTGAACAGGAACTTTCTCGTACCCTTGGTGCAATAAAGCCACATGTGACTTTATACCAAAATCGATTTTATCTCGCGAAAGTTACACAAATGTTGTATACTATCAAAAACAAAAATCCTTTTTTCTGTATCTTTATTAGTTTCTTAAATAAAGCAAGCGAACACCGACGCATGTGATCAGTTGAAAATGAAACAATGCCGCTACCGCACGTGCGTCGTTGTTTCCCGATGTTACTACAAGCGTCTTAGCTGCGCACGCGACGATGTAAGTTCAGTTGCGTCTGTTTTTTACGGGTCTATGTGGTACTAACATATTTTTTGAAAGAAACGTGTTAATAATGTTTTATTGGTGTTATTTTCTGCTTGTATCATACTGTTATATAACTTAAAAATGGTAGTCACAAAGTCACATATGCCTTTGTTGCACAAAATATTCCCAGCCGCAAATAAATATGTAGCTTTATTAGCCACAAAATATTGATTCGATATATACACTTGCGCCCTTTTTACATGAAATGGATAAACATACATCTTTATTGAATAGTTTAAGCACAGAAAAATGGTATAATTATAGATCAAATCTGCTTAATTTTAATTTATATATCATTATAGATTACCCATAAATACTATAAAGTGATTAGCAGCGCAATTTTGTTTATTTTTATTTTCACTTCGCATGTAGTAATGATAGTGGGTGAAAGAAATTGTAGCTTTTTTAGGGATATTTATGTACGTATTTCCGAATTGAAAAAAAAACGCACTATAGGATCTCTCGTGGGTATGTCTGTCTATCTGTCAGTCACAGCGAATTTACCCTTATTTTCTACGGCACGCACGTGACATATATGTATATTTCTAAGTTAAACATGGAAAAAACAAGGAGTGCGGCAGGGTTGTCCACTCTCACCCCTTATCTTTAATATATTTATGGAGTGTGCCATTAGAAAAGTTTTAGAAAAAACTGAAGGAGGAGTCAAATTTAATGGGGAAAGAATATCATTTATTAGATTTGCGGACGACATAGCAGCATTGGCCCCAAGTTCAACAGAATTAAAAAGAGTAATGGAACAGATGGATCAAATTTTTACACAATTTGGACTCAAAATTAACATTAATAAAACTAAAACACTAATTGCTTCAAAATTTCGCCCGGTTAAGGAACAAATTGTCATCAGAGGGACACATATAGAACAAGTAAACAAATTTAGATATTTAGGCAGCTTAATTACACAAGACTCCAGATGTACAGATGAAATAATATCAAGGATAGCAATGGCGAAAACAGCTTTCAACGCCAAAAAACATTTGCTAAAGGCTAAGATATCTAAGAATATAAAAAAACGCCTAATTAAGATATACATCTGGAGCATCGCTTTGTATGGGTGTGAGACGTGGACAATGAGGCAGAAGGATAGGAAACGCTTGGAGGCTTTTGAGATGTGGTTGTGGAGAAGAATGGAGAGAATAAGTTGGACTGAGAAAAAAACGAACGAGGAAGTGCTGCGAATTGTTGGAGAGAGGAGAAACCTACTGAGGACCATAGAGAATAGACGAGGAAAAATGATAGGTCACTTGATAAGACACGACACTTTCTTTAAAACTATTTTGGAAGGCAAGATCGAAGGTAGAAGAGGAAGAGGAAAACCACGAGCAAGTTACACGCAGCAACTAAAAGGAAAAGTAAATGTCGTGTCTTACAGGGACCTAAAGAACTTGGCCGAGGACCGCGAAAACTGGCGTCTACTCCACCGACAAGAGCCATGCTCTTAAATGATGATGATGAAACATGGACGAGTACCTAACGCAAATAAAATAAAATAAAAGTATAGGCATCAATTAGGAAATATAAAAGTTTTAAATTATACTGAAATGTAGGTAATACCTATTATGATTTAGTGTGCAACCGGGTGTCTTCATATATCTTATATGTATTTATTTAAATAACAGCACTACTGGCATGTTACCATTATGCATAAGGTATTATGAATATTAAATATTAATTCTCTCTATTTACGCCGCTAATAAATATAATGTCAATATATCGCATTCCTTTCTTGAGAAAGGACATACACAAAATGAAGACGATAGTGTTCATTCAACTATTGAGAAAGCGTCGTCACTGAAGATAATTTATATGCCTGAAGAGTGGAGACTTCATGATCTGGTCAGATCACCAGATCATGAGCCTTATTTGGTCAAAAATATGACACAAAACGGTTTTTATGATTTTAAGAGCGAGTTAAATTACCGTGTTTGGAAAAACAACAGCTAAGATGAAAACATAAGTTGGAAGAGTGTAAGAGAGGTATCAATTAGTAAAGATGACCCGTTCAAGGTGAAGTATGTGATTGTTAAGAGCAGAACAAGACGACAAACAGCCCATGTGGATGTAAGAAGTAGGAGTAATATAAATTTTGAAGACACATAGGTACTTAGAATCATTTAATTGTATACTTTTGTGATATTGATTGCAACACTGATCTCAATTTATGTAAAAAAAAAACTGAAGAATACCTCTTGCATGTACTTTCAGTAGAGTTCAAATTATATGTCAGCATTATGCCAGTCAACTTATAGGTAAGTCTGAGTTAGTAAAACTTCATACCTAAGTAAATAATTAGTACTAGTTTGTGTACATGTTAAAATAATTTACTAACTTATTTCAAATAATAAAATATTTCTCCATCCAAATATATCACAGGCATTATAGCTGCAAGTAAGAGGAGTATTTCTTAAGTTTTATTACCATAATATAGTGGAATAAGATTTAATCAGATTTATAAAGAGTTAATTTAATCATGTGTGACAGAACCTTAGTTCTGTTTTAGAAGTTTGTTCTTTATTTATGTACTGTTTGGTTAGTAATTAAAATCTCTTTTTTGTTCTTAAATTTATTTTATGTACAAAATGCCTCAGTAAAACCCCTCTAGTATGTAGTTAATTCAAATTATATATCAGTCAAATTATAAGTAAGACAGTATTAATAACATTTCTTATCTGATTATTCAGACCAGTTTCGAAATTAAACGCTAACATACTATTATTTTTATTCGTATTTCAAATAGTTTAATATTTTTTACTGCTGCAGACAAGAGGGCCAATTCTAATTTTTTTACCAATACTTGAAATTCGATTACATAATTATAAGGAAAGAGATAATTTTAATCATGTAAGCAGAGCTTGAACTATGTTTTACTAGTTTATTATTTTTATTTTGTGGTTTGGTTACCTAAATATCAGACTCTTTTTAAAATTACGTTTATGTATTTAACAATTTTATGACTTGATATAAAAATATTATAATTAAACAGTTCCTATTATTGCACTTGCGTCCCTCCACTAAAATAACATTTCGGTAAATAAAGATGCATGTACACATACTTCATGCGGATATCCATGCAATAAAGACGCATGTCTACTTACGTTTGCTACAGTTTGGGACAATAAAGCCGTAAGTACACATGCAACCCACGATTTCCGAAAATAATTAAATAATTAGAATAACCTACATCGTATTAAATAGAGTATATTTATATAACAGTTATTGTAAAATTTTATAAACCTAACATTAAGCATAAAAGAGATATTTTCGAATTTTGATTGACAGAATCTTTAAACCTCTCTCCTGAAAAGTCATCATTATGCAGATGTGGCTTTATTGCACCAAGGGTGCGTTCTATGTAGAAACTTGCATGAACGATATATCGTCTGATATTCATTTTATGATATAGAAGGCAAACAATCAGACGAATTGCCTAAAGGCAAGCGATTCTCGTCGCCTATGGACACTTGCAACACCAGAAGGGTTGCAAACTTGCCGGCATTTGCAATGGGAGTAGGTACCAGTGTTGACCGAAACGTTATAATGCAATTGACCATTAACCATTACAAATTGAACCGTAGAATTTAACCATCTGTTAGGGTGTGCGGTTAAATTTGTAACGGTGAATGCGCTCTTTTCTTGAAGTTGTTATCGGTCCAGTAATACCGCTGGCGACAGTTCATTCTACAGTTTACTTGTGCGTGGCAGGAAGTAAGGAAGTTTCTGGAACGCACAGTTGATGACTGCCAACTAATTGAAGATGGAAATACTTGTGATTAAATTATCAAAGCAAAGTTTCCGACCTGCTTCAGAACGCAACCAATAAAACGCTTAGATAAGTTGGAATACCGAAGCAACGAGTCATTAGAGAACTCACTTAAACACTGCCCCAAACGATAACCCTCGAAATAACCAACAAACTGACCTTACTGACCTTCAACCCTCCACTACTCAACAAAGCCTAATAAATGGCCGTCCGCGGCAGAATATCGGTTAATTACTATGTCAAACTTCTGATACTAGTTGCAGATAGGTTTCGGATCGGGGGAAGTTTGTAAGCTTAGGTATTAATCAGGATTCTAGATTTATGGCTGAATTGTGGATTGTGGATTGTTCTATTGGTTAGTTGCGTAAGGCGATGAGAGTTGGGTAAGTTACTCGCTTTTGATCGATTTTGGCAAGTTTGAAGTAATTATTCGGAGTAAATATTCATTCAGAGTGATTTTGTTAAGTCTGACAATACTCTAAGAGGTTATACTGAACAAATTTTACTAAAGGGCCGCCCCCTAAAAAAGCAAAAAAAGCTACTGTCTTATTAATTTCGGCGAAACATATGTTTTTTATACTACGTCGGTGGCAAGCTACTACACTACAAGCATATGGCCCGCCTGATGGTAAACAGTCTTCAGAGGAGTTACATGCGCATTGCTGACCCACTTCGCATCCTCGTTGAGCTCTGGCAAACTTACTAACCGGCAGGAACACAACACTACGAGACCCTAGTCTACTGGACCCTAGTCTAGTGGAGATACTTCCACAGTCGGGCTCTGCTCTAGATCTGGAATGACATCCGCTGTGCTGTGCCCTACCACACAAAGCAAGATGACATTTACAGTGCCCATACCCCTCTTTTAGACGTAGTTTAAGGCCATACTCGGGTCCTAGTATATAGTATATGTCAACGTTTTCTATGGAATAGCAGATTTTTTTCACGATTCCGGTTTGGCTACATAGTAAAACCTGTTTAGTATATGACCTACATATTGTTCAGGCATAACAAAATCATCTTGTATTTCTACTGCGAGCTGCGAGTCCCCAAAATAAAATAAAAATATAACAACCCACCATGTTTATATTCTTATCTCTCGCTACACAACGCCCTCTTATAATGTAACATATTTTTCTATTTTTCAATACATTGACCTTTTTGACCCCTTTCAAGGCAGAGCGTTTGATAACAAATCGATTATATTACTCCAACTCCTACTGTCCATATCTCATTCATTGCAAATACGACCTTAACGTCTTGCTTTAAAGTTTATATTCTAACGGTAGGAATGTACAATGTAAGAGATTGTGAAGGTTTTTAATGGAAATATCAAGTATCTTTTGCTAAGTGAAGCTTAACAATAGAAAGTGCGGATCGGGTTGCGTTCCGAGGCAGTAATGGACACTTAAATACACTTTTATTCGCATCGGAATGTCGGATTAGGGGTTTCTTTAACTTTTTACAATAAATTTCCTGGGTAGTCTTTTACGAGCCATTATTTATTACTAAATACGACCAGTTTGGCCTAGTGGACAGTGACCCTGTCTTACAAAGCCGATGGTCCCGGGTTCAAATCCTGGTAAGGGCATTTATTCGTGTGATGAGCATGGATATTTGTTCCTGAGTCATGAGTGTTTTCTATGTATTTAAGTATTTATAAATATTTATTGTTACGTAGGGTAGACTTACAAGTATGTCGGTAGTTGCACATTTGGAAATAAACCAGTCTGCTATGGATCTCGATCTTTCATTGATCTAAAATTGGCGCAGTCGAGTTAAAAATTAAATTTAAAGTACTTTACGCTCCGTTTTAACATGCCGATCGGTAAAATAGAACCATTTTCGTTAGAATCTGATTGGGCCAATTACGTGAGTCGCGTATATCAGTTTATTAAGTTGAATAACATAACATTATATATATCGTTGTCTAAGTACCCTCAACACAAGCCTTATTGAGCTTACTGTGGGACTTAGTCAATTTGAGTAATAATGTCCTGTAATATTTATTTATTTAAATACGTGCGTTTATTTTGGTAATATCAATGCGGCCAAATCCGTCTGTGGAAAATTCCGTACACGAGCATATTTTTTCAAGTGTAGGCGATAGAGCACACTAACTTTTGACTGTTGAAACAAGCAATCGCTTCTCAAGCAATCTTTGTTGAAGAAGATATCAATCATGTATTATTAAAAAGCGTATTAACTGATTTCATTTACATCTTAAAAATAGGGATTTAACTTTAAATAAGATCTTCCAAAATGCATGACATCTTGCATGCATGAAACAGTTATAGGTACCTCAACTGGGGTGAATAGGGATAAAATCTGGAATGACTGGCCTGAATATAATAGTAAAATATGTATGATACAAATGATGTAGGCAGTTTTTAAGAAATTGTCAGGTAAATTTCATACCATCTCATTCATTAATTCATTAATTATCCCCGTTATCCCTATTCACCCCGGTTGGAGGCATCGTAAAACCACCCAACTATAGTCCAATACTATAACTATGGTTCACAAGTTCAATACGTAATTACCTAAGTATGAATATCTTTTTGGTTTTATCCAGGTCTGCCCTTAGAGCAACACCGGGAAGTGAGTCGGAATTAGCACTATTTCCCCTCTGCCGAAGCATATGCCCAACTGGGCATCGAGGTGTGCAAGATTTGTCTTTGACGTGTGTCATTTTCTATGTATTTGTGCGGTCATTACACATTGGATTATGTATGTAGTGAGTGAGAAGTGCGACTCTGTGTACGTCACCCCCGCAAAAAATGGCAGAACACGCTATTTGTGTGGTAAGATATCGCTTGGGCTCCTCCCTTCCGCTGGTGTTGCTCGAAGTCTCTGCCATTTCTGAAAATATTTTGCCCGAAAACTACGTCATTCAAATTTTAGACGGTTTTGGAGCATCCGTTCATTTTTCGGGCTACGCCCGACTGCGTTAACAGGGCGCCGAAAGCATCCGGCATTGGACCGCACGCAGTACGACCCTCACGTTGGGTTACACCCGATTCTAATATACCATTATTTTTAAAAAAAGCATACCTATCCGTTATGTCGCCGTAGTTGGGTAAGGCGAGGATAGAATCCTGAACATTTACGGATTCCAAAATATTAGACTCCCTTTTAGACCATCTCTTCTTCCTCGCGTTGTCCCGGCATTTTGCCACGGCTCATGGGAGCCTGGGGTCCGCTTGACCATAGTTGAGGTAATAGTACCATAGTTGAGCTAGTATCATAGTTGCGGTAGGTGAAAAAAATAAAAGTGAAAATGAGTCGTCAAGTGATTTTCCCCCTTCTCAGCACACTTATGCACTAAATTTTAGTGTTTCATATTATTTTATGACTACCGCATGATGTTACCACTACAATTTATTTTCTTTGCTTATATTTCTGTATCCGTATTCAATTTGTCTAAGTGTGTAATTAAGAGGCTGTCAACACCCAATGTCCTTGAAATTGATGTTACTTAAACAGTTTTTTAAGAAAGATTATTTGTTTTAGTCAAGTAAGAAAAATATATGTTCATATTAATTATATTTCAAAGACCGTGGTTGTACTCGATACATGATTGAACGAAATCGGCTCGATAGAAAATAATTGCAAAGATTGGTGTTAAAATCATAATTAAACGGTTTTATGTCTTTATTGTTTTGACTTATGGGTCTGCAATTAAAATCACATTTTCAAAACATTTATATCTAAACCGTGGTCGAGTTAAATATTACACTAATAATCCACTTTTTTTTATTTAAATATTTTTCTTATTATTCCCTTGCCCAGGCCCCAGTAACATGCGACAGTGCTATCTCATTTACTCCGATACAAATAGACAGTGTGCGCGCTTTAGGTATTGACAGCCTCTTAAGAGTAATGTATAGTTGTATACTCATATTCAATACAGATGATAGCATTGATTCCTATATTTTAGGTTAAAAGAGTCAAACTAGCCCGCTGCCAAAATCTAGTCTTCGTTGCTAAAAATTGTTATACAAAGCAAAAGGAGCTTACAAATTTTGTATGTAAGACATCGATTGTACTTGATGTTTGTAATACTTACTTATATTTATTTTATTTTTAATTTGCACCACCCGTTAACTTGACTACGTTCGCCATTTCACTATCTGAAGGTTAGGTCTGGAAGAGATCGCTGTTAAGCGATAAGTCCGCCTGGTATTACCTACATATTTATACATTTTCATACTTTTAATCATTTTTTTGTAGTGTGCAATAAAGCATTTTATTATTATTCTCTTTATTTATTATGCATCTCAGGCTAGGTCATATATAATATGAATATATAAATAAAATATAAAAACACATCCAAAAAAAAGAAATACGTATAAACATTTTATAAAATCCTAACCCAGCGTGCCGCCATTATTATTATTATTGTATGGAGGCTTTTACCCGAAAGGGGCCCATATATTTTTTAAGTTAAATTTTAAGTCAAATTCTTTTATTGTAATTTCTAAATTTATCTTGTTTTTTTGAAGTATGTGTGGAAGAAAATAAAGCTCTTTATTATTATTATTATTATCATGGAGGCGGCTAGAGGGGTGACCCTTAAAAGCTAAATTCTAGGTTATCTAAATGCCTTCACTGATTATAAAATTTTGCATTATAAAACTTAAAATAAGTAAATACGTCGTATATTTCTAGGTCACCAAAATTAAAGGATTCTAAATTTGAAAATGCTCCAATGAAGCTTACATCCAGCCAATATCTGGCCTTCTTTACCTAAATAAAGGCTATATTTAGGTAGAGAGGGTGACATGGGATCTAAGTGGGAAAGCTTCAGTCGACTGGAAAGCTTTCTTAAAAGCTTAGGGCCCTAGGGGGTTTATTGTATTACAATTTAAGCCACGGCTTGTCATTTTAAAACAGGTCACCTGAGGTTTCGAAGTTTTATGCACTGTTAAGTAAAAGTGAATAATGTTGATAGGAGAATTGGCTTCAATAAATCCATACTAATATTGTAAATCCGAACTAACTTTGTCCGTCTGTTATCTATTCACGTTTAAACTGCTAAACGGCGGACGCCAACGCGGAAGCCGACGGATAGCGCGGCATACGATATAATGCATGATTAAATGAACTTACCTTAAAGTGAAGTTCTATCTTAATTATTCGAGTTGCTTCGCCGAATAGATTATAAATAATAAAATAAAAAATGTAGTTTCACGTGATGCCTGACCTGTAATACTGAAAAAGAAAAAAAACGAATTAACATCTGACATTACTAACATTTAGTTTAGAGATACAAAATACCTTTTCGACGCGCTTGCTCAAAACGGCGTCTTTATTCCACCGATTTTTGGCTCATAATAGTCATCATCCTAGATATTAAACACGTGTGCTTTTTCAGTATATTATAACACTCGTGCTTTTCCATTATATTATCCGACTGAGTTAAGAATATAACTGATTGCTAATAATATGTATGGAAACGGAGCCTTCCAATCAAAATGTATGTTTTTGGTCTCTAATAAAAACGTTGCTTGTTATTTACAAGCAATCTTATATTAAGGGTGTATTCAAGGGAGTAGTTACTTACCTAATAATTCACAAAAACAGAAAAATACGACTTTTAGAATTCAATGCGGAAAATGCCCGCAAGCCATTTAATTTAGTAAAAACACAGGTTGTTTAATTTTTAATAAAGTCCGCCCGCGCAGCCACTTTACAGGATGTTCTTCCTCTTAATTTATTCGCACTTTATTAATTATCTAGAAAGTACAAATAAAAAGCGGGAAAATAAAAGTTTGTCCTTGTAGCTACCGTTATAGGTATCTAAACTTACTGTTCTGTTGTTTTGAAGCATTTTGGTTATCAATGTGATGATGAACAAAATCATTAAATGAAAAAAGCAAAGTTGTTGGAAATAAAATTTCAAGAAAGAAATAAATAATAATAGATATTATAGGACATTATTACACAAATTGACTAAGTCCCACAGTAAGCCCAATAAGGCTTGTGTTGAGGGTACTGAGACAACGATATATATAATATATAAATATTTATAAATACTTAAATACATAGAAAACACCCATGACTCAGGAACAAATATCCATGCTCATCACACAAATACATGCCCTTACCAGGATTTGAACCCGGCCCATCAGCTTCGTAGGCAGGGTCACTACCCACTAGGCCAAACCGGGCGTCGAACAGAAATATTCTGTATATTTGTGTAAAATCCATATTAATACTTTCACATACCACTTAAAACTATATTTATATCTAATAAAAAAATACTCTTAAAATTCTGATATTATAGTACCTATTTAAATAAAATAAAAATAAATATTACACATGGACTAAGTCCCACAGTAAGCTCAATAAGGCTTGTGTTGTGCGTACTTAGACAACGATATAAGTATATAAATACATAAAACACACGCGTCTCAAGAACAAATATTCGTGCTCATCACACGAATAAATGCCTTTACTAGGATTTTAATTTAATAAACATGCATTTTTATGGTAGTAATTCATACGCCGTCTACTAAGCATGTAAGTACATAAAATGTGATACAACATTTAATTTTTTATTTTCAATTTTATTTTTCAAACAAAGCGTACCACTACGACTGTGCCTTGGACAATAGGAGAGAATAACAACATAAAAAATCGATTCTAAAGCAAAAATTGTATGCAAAGTCCGTCTAAGTTTGCTGTGAACTCTAAATATATTTAAGTAATAAATAAATGTTTTGCCTATTTTTTTTTAATCAGAATAAGAGTGATATGATTTGGGACGATTTTTTTTAGTCGAATTTATTCGTCAGATTTAGACAGAATTTGATTGACAGATAGTGTTCCCTATACTGCTTAATATAAGCGCTATATCACTGTATGATATATAAAAATCTTCCTCTGAGTTACGAAAACGTATGGGTTTTCCGTAACACGGCGAAATATTACATATATTTTTCGGGACAACTTTTGATTTCGTAGTTATTTCGTCCAGAAATGTAAAGCTTTCAGAAATACAATAAATTATAAAAAGTTTTTGCCCATCTTAATTTACACATACAAGTTCCTACAGCATAAGAACAGATCTATATATATATATATATGATTCATTTTACAAAAATAAATTAAAAAAAAGAAAAAGTGGTTGAATCCTGTAAGTACATATTCAGTAATGCACCGAGCCCTGTCCTGCGCCAGAATTATTGTCACCCATGAAATTATTGATTAACAAGTACAAAAAAAACTTATACGCCAAGATAATAATTATCAAAACTGCTCACAAAATTTCACAAATCAGTTCAGAAATGCGACTTTGAACAAGAACAACTAAATATAAGAAATCATTTTTGTACAAGCTGAAACTGATAGGCTTAGCTCGAGCTTCACACTCACGTAGTCAATGAAAAATATGCAATTCAGGTGCAAAAAAATACAACAAATACTATCTGCGTACACGTCTGGGGATCGAACCCGGATCGTCGCTGTTACAACCTGTTTCTAAGCGGCTGTTTGCCAACTGGATATAAGTTGGTGGAATTAGGCTACTTATTCTCGAGAAACAATTTAAACAAAAGAAGTCTGTGACAGAAAAATCTTACACTTTTTTCGCCTAGCCCCCATTTGCCAACCGATAAGGAACTTCGTTCCAAAATCTGCCCATTTTTATGGCTTAAGTGAACCATGAACGTTTTTAAAACACCTTGTATCATATTCGTAAATATAAAACAATCTGGAAAACCGTAAATATAAAAGAAACCTCAAACAAATGCAAGAAAATATCTCATTACATCAAAGTAGCTTGTAGCTGAACAAAGACTTAATTTGATTACCATGCGGGTATGAGTTAATTACCTCGTTAATATTCGTTATTTATTAATTATAATTATGTAACGGTTGTTATTGTAGTAAAATTACCGCGTTTGATGTCGGGTTCAGGGGTAACTTTGTTAGGGGTAGGTACAGTCCAGTTCATAAATATGTATATATTTCTTCACCTTAATTAATTGCAATAAGTAGGCGTTGCTGGAAAAATAATGCTTGAAGAAAATTTTGCGGCCACATAACTACATACTTAAAAAAATTAAGACACAGGGCGGAACATTATGTTTTATCGATAATCGATATATATTTTGAAGGTACCCAAATCAATTCAGCAGAGGTGTTACTGTCATTGAACCATTTTTAATATATTTTTGAATGTAAAAAAATACTTTAAGCACCTAGTATTATTGTGTCTCAATAATTAAGTTTTTGAAACCTAATATTTAAATAGACATGTTCCAGAAACAGTAACAAACGCAACTATATCTAACACAAACGCAAAAACGAATGCTTTAATGATAGCTTTTTAAGATTCGAAGGCAATTAAATATTTAAAATCAAATACAAATGAACGATATTAAATATTTATCATTCAAAATTGTCCATTAAAAGTCAATTCTTCCAGCTATCATCATCAGGAAACAAAATAAGATTAGCACCAAACTACTTTGCCACTTTTGTGGATAAAATGCAACTTTCTCATGAGTTTACGAAGAATAAAGAAAGCATTTACGAGCTCTACCGGTGTGGTAGAAAAATAATTAACATTTTTATAGTTGGGCGTCCCGAATGCACTAATTCAAACCAAAATGCGGAAACTACTGTAGCACGGAAGGTAAATTCTCAACTCCTGAAAACTAACTCTACCAGTAACCTAGTTCAGAATTAGCCCCACATGGCCTAGTCCTAAGCAAATAGTCAAGGAACTACGTAACTTATTACGAAACTAAAATTCAGTGGCGTAGTTAGGCGTAAGCCACTTAGGGGGCCCCGCAAAGCAAACCTTTTTATTACCCAGGGAATACACATTGAAAAGGGCCTCACAGCTGTGTGTTTTCGCCCACGGCTAGATTAGTTCACGCTATGCCACTGCTAAAGTGTGAGTAAATATGCCTATTATTCTTTTAGAATATTTAAATAGATTTATTTGAGAAATAAAATGAAACATATAGTAACAATTATATAAATTTACTATAGGTACCTATAATTAACTAAATACAAAACTAAACTACATAAAATAAAAATGTATATAAACTTATAAATAAAAAAAATGCTTCCCGCACCTTCGTAAGGTACAGCGGTACCTCTTTGGAAAACCAGGCTTGAGTGTTGGCCGAACGTTAATTAGAATTGAAAATATTGAAAATTAACCATTACAAATTGAACCGTAGACTATAACCGCCCGTTACGATTTATGGTTAAATTTGTAATGGTTAATTTTCAATTCTAATTAACGTCCAGCCAACACTGCCAGGCTTATTCTCTCGCCGAAGTAGTTGCCTGCCCTCTGGTCACCTGAAGCATCAACGATTCGCCGCGGCTCGGCCATACTCGTAGTAAATGCCTATTCTATATTTGTTTTATTCTTTATATCTTTTCTACAGGCGGGGGTTTTAAGCGATATATACATATTATTAAATATTTTATTTTATTTATTTTTTATTTATTAAGTCCCATGTCTCCAATTTTCTTTGTGTAATATTAGAGCTATTGCTTAGTTCGATTGTCTTTATTTTTAGCAACGAAAACTAGTGCCAATAAGTAGTAGTTCGGGTCATCCACGATGACGCGCAGATTTGTCAAATCTAACCTTTAATAACATGGCAATACGAGTCAAGGCTCACGTCGTCGTTAATGACACGATCTATAGGTAGCTATGTAATGTAACTGTTCATGTCAATATTGCCAAGTTTCAATTCATATAAGCAGGTCGTTTTGATTGCCGTCGGGTTCGTATGAACCGATAAGTTTATGGATTGCATATTTGAAAGAACTAGTTCAACCATCCCAACTTCCAACCAGGAACGTACAATAGTAACAAAGTGGAGTGGCTCCGCTGTGGCTATTCAGATAATCCTAAGATAAACCCCCCAAATTGATGTGTCTATTAGGATTAAGGGGGGAGACGATTAAAGATCGAGATAAGGATGGCGTTATCGGAACGAGGAGGAAATAAGATGGAGGGCTTTTTATGTGCGTTTTGTTTAACGCCAGGTGTTGTGGGACGTTAAGCGATATATTAAATGTTTGTAGCTATGTATATAAGTAGATAAGGTAATATCACTTTTTGTATTAATATTAACTTAAAGTAATATCAATACAAAAAGTGACTTTGAAGACGCGTTCAAAAAAATTTACAATACAAATACTCTTTATTGCACATCTTGATGTATAGGTAAACAACAAAATAACTTACTGTATAGGTAAACAACAGGCGGTCTTATCACTAAAAACAATATTTTCCAGACAAACTTCAGGTAGCTGAAATTAATAAATTTACACATGTCAGTAGGTGTTCCCAAGGCTCGGAAACCGGTTAAACTTCCAAACCGTTATCATGTACTTGGCGAAAACCTTTTAATTTCGGATTTGTTTGTGAACCCGTTATTTTAAAACCAGTTTTTAGGAGAAAACTTCCATAAAGTTCTTGTTAGATTAACCGGCTTAGAACAATAAAAACCGGTTTGTTACTATGTGAGTGTCTTTCTTTACACGGCACACCACGAGACCGTCCAGCCTTCTCGTCGCTAATCAAATAAACCGGTTTAATTAGGTTACAATAAAGTTCTTAAACTGTTCGCATTCTTATGAAAGTTCGGCGTAAAACCGAAATAAACCGGTATTCACCGCTATTTTTAAAACCGGTTGCACATGCCCAGTTTTTGTTCCATTTTGGGATTTCGTATTTTATCCGACCAGAATTAGGAGCTCTTCAACCATACCAAATTTAATTGAAATCTGACGAAAAAAATCAACAAATAAAAAAGCGGTCAAGTGCGAGTTGGACTCGCCTATGAAGGGTTCCGTACCATTTATGACGTATAAAAAAAACTACTTACTAGATATCGTTCAAGCCAATTTTCGGTGGTAGTTTGCATGGTATTGTACATCATATATTTTTTTTAGTTTTAACATTCTCTTATTTTAGAAGTTACAGGGGGTTACATTTTACCACTTTGGAAGTGTCTCTCGCGCAAACTATTCAGTTTAGAAAAAAAATGATATTAGAAACCTCAATATCATTTTTGAAGACCTATCCATAGAAACCCCAAACGTATGAGTTTGATGAAAAAAAAATATTTACAGTACATATGGGGCTACTTTATAGCACTAGTGCGAGAAGTAGCATATTACGTTACTGTGTCGAACATTTAAAGGGCCATATGTACTGTAAAACGTTGTACGATACATGTGCGAATAGGAAATTCGAAACGAGTGGCGATAAATTAAAACACGACCGAAGGGAGTGTTTTAATTTATCGCCACTCGTTTCGAATTTCCTATTTTTCGCACTTGTATCGTAATGTACTATTTGAGTTTCAGTTCTAAGTATGGGGAACCGCCAAAATTTATTGTTTTTTTTTTCTATTTTTGTGTGAAAATCTTAATACGGTTCAGAGAATACATCTTCTTACCAAGTTTCAACAGTATAGTTCTTATAGTTTCGGAAAAAAGTGGCTGTGACATACCTACGGACGGACAGACAGACAGACATGACGAATCCATAAGGGTTCCGTTTTTTGCTATTTGGCTACGGAACCCTAAAAAACCCAAATATTAGACGAAGAATGGACACACGGCCCATTTCACGCATCTACTATTTTACCTGCCTACAAAGCGGTCTTTAACCGACCTCCGCAAAATGTTGTATGCATTAGCCCATTGATATTGTGCACGGTGCGTGAGCTAGTATCCGGTATAAGCAAGTCATGCGGGTTTTAGGGAGGAGCTTGTATCGATAAAATGCTGTCCATATTTGAGGTAACTGAATGATGCATGCATTGATGTATGCATTGAGCCATAATTTTGGAAGCAAGTCATGTGGGTTGGCCCAAGGTTAGCCTTAAATACAAGGACAAGCTTTTTATTCACATTCATTTTATTCTCTCTGTGTTATGTACAGTAAGCTGCAGAGTCACGTGACCCTCCCCTCCCCCTGCAAACAATGTTTTGCGCGACAGAGTACCTATACAACGACTATTAAAATTTATGTTTTGAGATTACAAAATGTTGTATGCTTTAGTTTAGAACATTGGATTTGTGCACGGTGCGTGACCTAACTAGTATCCATAGTATATTTAGACACAAGTCCCTTATTAAACTGGCTTGATAAAGCAGATTTTTTAATTTATAACTGATAAGAAGAACCCTTTAACGGCCGACTGAAAAAAATCCTTGATAACTACAAGCCTCATTGTCAATCTATAGTCCTAAAAATTCTGTACAAGAAAAAATACAAAAAGATGATGTTATAGGGTGGTCTTTTTTGAGACCGTTGCCCTATAATTAAAGTTAGTGTAAATCTATCGATGTTTGTGCACTCTAACGTCCCAGCACTGACCGGCGGTGAGCCAAAGTGACCACAGGGCCACAGCTAGCCCGTTGATTATAAATTGTGGTCCTTACGAGTATTGTGCCTAAGCGGGCAAAGTTGCAGCTCCCTTAATTGATGTCGGTTAATGAGTTCCGTTTTACTGGAATGGATACTGTTACTTTAATTAAACAAATTGTTAACTTTAAAGGAATTCTTATTCTGTGATTGTACCATTCTGTAGATTGCATTGCGAACTAATTTTAAATATCGCCATTTAAGTTTTCTACAAATTTTATGTTTCGTAAAATAACATTATCTTGTCATTTTTTTGTGGCTGTTTTTATTATTTTCTGAAAAAGTTAGCGATTTGGCTGCTATATCATAAAATAAATACTTAGGCATAATTGTCAAGAAAACATTATTACTATACGAATTCGTAGGCACTAGAGATCTTTTTTTCATCCTATGTTGGGCATGTATACAGTTATAGGTACAGTAGAGGTAAAAGTTGTAAACTGATTACTAAATGTGTACCTACACATACACATTCTATTTACATAAGCATTTTTTCAAATGTTTCCTCGATTTAGATAAAATTTTGTAAGTTCTCTCTTTAAGCTTCTCATCCTGGGCGGAATAATATTTCGGACAAATGTTTTCGTAAATTAGAAGAAATGTTTGTAACACATACGGTGAAATTACGCTTAATATTGTATACAAACGAGAACTTTCTATCCACCAAAATTGTATCAAAATCAGACGAAAAAAAACAATAACAAATAAAAATTGCCCGACATTAATTTTTATCTTATTCTTATATTTTTATTGTAAAAAACATACAGTAGACCCCAAAACGCTCACTTACTTAATTTGCAATGTTAAAAACATGCAGTTACTCGTACATGATCGTAGATTTATAGTGCGTGTTGAGTGTATGTATTTCCCAGTTTTTGAATTACTCGCTAGATGTCGTTGTACCGTGGGTGAAAAATCCTAGTTCGCGGTGTCAAGATTTTTCCGGGAAACATAACCTCTGGCTGGTACTTAGTATTGTTTGGTATTGTTAAGTTTTCATAACAGTTGTAACTATGGCCAATAAGTGAGCTTTTATTTATGGACCTTTTTGCAGTGTATATGACAGCGGCCGATTGTAAAACCAGGCAGATCAGGAATTTACTAGACAAATCGCGAGTCGATATTTCTGAATAGTTTACCCTTCGGGCATCTGAAGAAACCTAATGACCCTGTCCTACCTATCTATTTGTTTAAAGACAATACCGTCAAAACATTACACATGAACTTTACGATCGCCCGCGAACAAATATATTATGAACTGTGCATAAACATGTAACCATGGCTAACACTTTTAGGCAGTCCACCAACATATAAGCCAGAAAATATGTTGACTAAACAAATGACTACATATTTCAATCTATTTCAGCACTATGGTAAACCGGATGATCCTGCCTGACAAATTGACAATGGCGTCTGTTTGGCCGCCAACAAAAATGGGGATTCATCAATAGGATTCCATTTTTTCTTGTTCTACATAGTGTGATATATTGAGATAAAGCTACCGATGAATTTACGAATAACAGGCTTTAAATCTGAATCCAATTTGGTATACCTATTTAAGTACCCTTTTTTTCATCACACTTGCTCGTAAAAGGTGTTATTACACGATCCGTAAATCCTAAATATGGACCTTACCTAGGGCTGTAATGTACTGTCAGCTGCTGAAATAACTGACCACTCCTGCATGGAAATTTGTTTGCAATGGCGTCAACTATCTCTGCTGCAGCTACGTACGAAATGAGGCAGAAGTTTTATATATTTATTTCCCTTTTTTCCTTACAAGTAAATAAATAATAATAATAAATAAATATTATAGAACATAATTACACAAATTGACTAAGTCCCACAGTAAGCTCAATAAGGCTTATGTTGAGGGTACTTAGACAACGATATATATAATATATACATATTTATAAATACTTAAATACATATAAAACACCCATGACTCAGGAACAAATATCCATGCTCATCACACGAGTAAATGCCCTTACCAGGATTTGAACCCGGGACCATCGGCTTCATAGGCAGGGTCACTACCCACTAGGCCAGACCGGTCGTCAAAAACATTGTGATGAAAAACATTGTGTGTGCTACGGTCGGTTCAGGAATTACAACCTCGTGTTAATGAAGCTCTCCTCCGGCTTCGGGCTTTCACACTCGCTCATAAATTGTTGTTCACCGCCCTTAATACACAATGTATTATTTCGATTTTCTTTGTAAGCACAAATTGCCTGACTGGGTTGGGTCAAACACCAATTACAGTGTTACAAATGTAATTGATATCAAAGGACACAATATGGAGTAAAAAACGGCTAAATGGATTTGAGCCAATTTTGTTTACCTACATTAACAGTAAATTATAGGTCATAGAGACTTGTGGAATGGAGATGACGACAATACATCATACGGTACAGTTTAAATATATAAACCAGTGTTTTAATAAAACTAAATGATATTACTAATAACCTTAAAAATAGTACATCGTGCAAGACCGAGATAAGTTAAATTTCGGAAACGAGGGAGGTAATTCCCGACAGCTGCAGGATAATAAAGACCAGAGATTGCAATATTCTTACCTCAGAAATTACACGCAATGTTTTTCATCGCACTTGCGAAGCAACAGCTAAATTTTAAGCGAAATAATTCTCCAATATGGTGACATACCTATCAACCATTCATCCGCTAAATTGTCATTTCTTGACAGGTTAGGAATCGAATGCACAGACCTGTTCGGAATTCAGGAACGATTGAAAATTATGTCAAAATATTTTAAACGGTTATTAAATTAATCAAATTAAATATTTTTAAACATGAACAAATAATATTAAATTGTATCGTCATTTACACATCTCCCCACTAAAAACACCCATTCTAAAGCATTGCTGGCAGCGCTATATTGCGAATTGACGCCTAAGCCAAGACGTGGTATAAAGTACGGCTGCCGCCGTCTCGTGAAGCGGACGTGTCTGTCTTGCAATGAATCTTCGCAAAATAATGTAAAATTTAAACTACGATTGGTTAATTTCCATTCCTTGCCCTACTTATGGAGCTGTTACGGTTCGCCTCCACCTAGTGGGTGGGCCAAGAGTCATCGATTAATTCGTTCATTTTTTTTTCGTGCTGGTGGCAAATAAGCAATCAGCCCACCTGATGGTAAGCGGTTACTACAGTAACCTATGGACGCTGCCAACTCCAGGCCGCGTAGCTAACATTTTTTTTTTATTCTATAAAATATCCTACATTGAACTAAACAGAAAAGTTCCGTGAAACCCTGTCGGGTTTGTATCGACACTCCATTCGTGGATACTTTTTACATTACAAATTGTTGTGATACAAATAAATATACATTATATAAAATTACGAATGAGTTAAGTACAAGAAATGCATCGGCGGGTATAACTAAATAGCTCATATACAAGTAGGTGTAGGTACACGGTCCGGGCGGGCATTCCTTATCATCGCTGAGCGGCTTGCGTGGGATGTTACTTGCGCATTGTTAACGCTTTTAAAATCACGCTCCTTGTATAAAGAACCCCATACCGTAGTCTCCCGAGAAAACTTCGACAGCCGACAGCTCATTCCACAGCCGGAGCGTTCCTTCTCAAAATACCGCACTTATCTTTCCTACCGGTGGCAAGAAAGCGACTAGCGAATGAATATTGAGGTAGTTAATATATTATACTTGATAATTCCGCACAAAAAAAAAAGATGAGATGAATATAATCGGGTTTCAATGATCTGTATTTTTTATTATTTGTTTTAAATATTGTGTTACATTTCGTGCTGCACACGCTCATGGCCCCGACGAAAGAACAGCGCTAGCCCTGTCAGGCTAGCACCATGCTGAGTCGGGACCATTTCGTGGCTTATCATCATCATTCGCTTGCCCTTATCCCATTCATTTGGGGTCAGCGCAGCATGTCTCTCCATATCTCTCTGTCACCCGTCATCTCATCATTTACTCGCGTTCGTTTCATGTCATCTCTCACACAATCCATCCACCTTTTCCTAGGTTTTCCTCTCCCGTTCCATCCCTCCACATTCATTCGTAATACCTTATATGTGACCGAAATCGACAAAACGTCCCACTTTGTTGCTTACCATAAGAACGCCTTGACAGGTTATTCGTATAAGGATACAAGCAAATCTCGTCCTTATTACAAGCGACAAAGTGGGACGTTTTGCTGGTTTTAGTCGTGTTGTTTTCTTCTTTTATTTTGCCATAAATAAACTTTCTCTATTCTATTCATACAAGTATAAAATGCCAATAAACTGCTTCCAATATTTGAACTGTGCACATCCTGTGTCAACAATATACAGCCTTGGTCGCTCGGACAATGTTTCACAGTCGGGTAGCTATGAATGTATCACGCTCTATTTGTAATTGTCGGCAAACTTACGAATGAATTAACTGGAATTATTAAATATATTAGTGACCGGCATATTGTGAAGTTGTTTAACATTCCTTGACCTATAGAATGCCTAGCTTTTTAAGGTTCCGTACCAAAAATGTACACAAATGGTGCGACTCTGTCCGTCCGCCCGTCTGTCTGTTGGTCACATCGCTAAATATCTCGAGAACCACTTAAGCTATCGACTCTTTTTTTTAAATTGCTCAGTCTCTGTACGTAATCCAAAGTTGGTGTCATACAATAAAATATACTAAGAGACCCTTTCAAACGAGATATGTCTCAACAGTATACATCCATGGGACGCCCATTCTCCTATGGAATAGTTATGAACAATCATTTCATGAAAGAGGTCAAATTGTACATTCCAAATCATTCTTTTCTTTTTTCATATCTTGAAATAATATGACACTAACACTTAATTAAATTAAAAACGTTTGAACTAAACTACTTAAACAAAGTTTGTTTGTTTCTTTATTTGCTTTTTAGGGTTCCGTAGTCAACTAGGAACCCTTATAGTTTCGCCATGTCCGTCTGTCTGTCTGTCTGTCTGTCCGAGGCTTTGCTCCGTGGTCGTTAGTGCTAGAAAGCTGAAATTCGGCATGGATATATAAATCAATAAAGCCGACAAAGTCGTACAATAAAATCTAAAAAATTACTTTTTTTTTCTTCAACTCTACTGTGTGGGGTATCGTTGGATAGGTCTTTCAAAACTAATAGGGGTCTTAAAAACACATTTTTTGATAAAGTAGTGTATATATTCGGAGATAATCGCTCCGAAAGAAAAAAAAATGTGTCCCCCCCCTCTAACTTTTGAACCATAGGTCCAAAAAATATGAAAAAATCGTGGAAGTAGAGCTTAAAAAAGACCTTAAATGAAAACTATAGCGGACATGATCAGTTTAGCTGTTTTTGAGTTATCGCAAAAAGTTCCCAGCAAACATTCTAAGTGCTTTTTCCCAGGTTCTAGAATATATTACTAATTTAGGTAAAAATTACATCATACGCACCACATAAATTCACATATCGTACATTTATACTTCCGGGTAAAAATATAGAGCCATTAAAACGTAAATTTCCCTTAATCAAAACACCATAAGGTCAGAAACTTAAAGGTTGAGAATGAGCAAAATATAAGGTAAAATTAACTTCGAAACTCGACAAATAGTTAATTATTACTTCTAGGTGCATATAAGGTGTATATGCGATGTAATTTTTTCTTATACTGGGGACCTTTAGGTCGATGATTTAAGTAGCTTTTGCTACCAATTTCGTAGTAAATATTACCTTCCATAGATACCAAATTGAGACTATAAAGTTATAAACACTTGTAAGGTACTAAAAATACCATAAGGTTTCATTAAGATAACCTAATAGTCAAATTAACCCTAAAAAATAACTAATAAGTAGAAGTTTGCGAGGCGACTTCAGGTCATGTTTGTTTTAGTCACAAATAAGTCATTTCTCGGTAAAATAGGACGCGTTTACCCAATAGTTATTTCGTTTTTAAATCAAAAGTAGTGTTGGATTTACAATGGCCAAAGACAAAAAAAATATAGACATTCCAGCAGTTACTATAGTAAGTGTAAGGCTAATATGAAAATTCAAAGTGAAATATTAAAAGAAGAACAAAAGTGTGAATTACCTTCTAAATCCAGTTTTGATGGATATCCAACTTTGTGTCAATCTACTGATACTGATACCGTTTCAATAACACACACAGGCAAAGATCTTGATTATATGCATTCGTATTATAATGGATTAGGAAATAAAATATCTGATAATATAGATGAGATGACAGATGGAAGTGAAATCGGTGCAAACAAAGAATCGGAAAATTAAGACTGGAGATGAGTTCATTAGAAATGAAGACTGCTCTCACCTGCAGACACCAAGTCATCTCTAAACGACTTGTTAGTTTTACTGACTGAACACGGATTTAAATTGCCAAAAGATGGACGAGCACTTCTGAAAACTGACGATGTCTTTTTATAGAGCCTATGGGCCAAGGCAAGTTTTGGTATCAAGGTAAGATAAGCTATTGTTTACAAAAAACTTTGTTAGATATGGATTTAAGTACTATATCAAGTATTGGTTTTATACAATATTCGTGAATTACTGAGTGTAGATCTACGAGTGAGACTATGCGAAGCCCTTATTCTATCGAAATTAAATTACTGTATTACTGTATATGGACCTTGCCTCTTGGGACGCTCGCAGCGCTGCATTCAGAGGGTCCAAAATGCATGTGCCAGGTTCTGTTACAATATTCCCCCGCGGACTCATGTCACCCCATTTATAAATAACGGAAACTGGCTCAAAATGCTACCACGTCAGGATCTAATGTTGGCATGCTTACTGTTTGATGTAATAAACACTCAGACTCCAAGCTATCTGTACAAAAAACTGGTTTGGTCAACAAACAGAAGCTGTCACTCGGTTAGAGCCCCGCGTATTCTTATGCTGCAGCCTCAAAAATACCGCGCTGCTGCCTTTAGGGGAAGTTTTAGGTATCGGGCCACCAAATGTTGGAACAACATACTCCCACCAATCAGAATATTAAAAAGTAAGCCTCAATTTAAAATTAAATTACGCCAATACCTATTAGAAACTCAAAAACTAAGTGCCTAAAACTTAACCCCACCTGACCATACCATTACCTGCCGTTACCTATCCACTTGCGTTCACATCGTGTAAATTCATAAGTATAATAACTACGTGACATATTTTTCTTGCAAATATTTACAGTACCTACATACACACAGTACAAATATATGTAACATGCATAAGTATATTATTTAAACATATAAGTACATTGACTAGTGCTGCACTGGTCGTTTATTAGTGTAGGTTTTAAGGTTCTGACGGAAGATCAGCGCTGTGGTCTCCGCAGCATTTATGCTGAGTCAGCGCCTATTCTTTACCACAACACATGACCCTCTACTAATATCTCTATTAATCTAAAAATAAGACACGTAATACATTTGATTGTTGACGTAATTATTGATATTAGTGTCAAACTGTATGTTACTTTTTCTTTGTCTCTTGTCAATTTTCTTTCTCTCTTGTTATTTGTTGTGTCACAAAGCATGTAAGTTGTGGTTGAATAAAGATTTTATCTATCTATCTATCTATATCTATTGAGTTGATTTTCAACGTAGACGGTATGTCTCTTTTTTTAACGCCTCCCACGCCTAAGGGCAAAGCGTTATTTCCATTCCCTTTCAGTAATGGGTGGCCACTATCTTATATATCATTTTTGCAACAATAAATACCTAAAACCAAATTAGAGTCAATTAGAAATAAATGTTTTGGTAACTATATTGCGTAGATGCGTTAAGTACGCAGATATGTTTTAAACTAAGCATACAATCAGTTAAAATAATTATCACTAATGACTCGTAAAAGTTTCAAAATCTTAATTTTCACATATAACTTTCCAATTGGGGAACCTGTGTGCGTAATATTTACCCTTGGCACTTCTGATCGTAAGCCATAGATCTAAAAAAGTAAAGATAAGGCCATGCAAACAATTCCGACCGAAAAGTCTCGTTAAGCAAAACACAGCGTCATCTGTTGTATACTGAGTAAACTACGTGGCCGATGGTCACAGCAAAGATACAATAGGCCATAGACATACGCGAAAGTAGACTGCACTCTCGCCTCCAAAAAACGTGCCTAGAAAAATGGCTCGAGGGAGTCGAGGGAGACTTTAAGTGCCAATTATATCCACACTTTATCAATTTCCGGGAGGAGAAAGAATATTTTTCCATTTCACCAAATATCAGCACATCGTTTACAATATTTGAAATGTAAAAAAATGGTTGAACATTTTAGACAGTTAGAGACAAAGTATTGTTTACATTTCAAATATCGTTAACGATGTGCTAATATTCCGTGAAACAGAAAACGATTATCAGGCCCGAAATCGAAATCGGGGAAGTGTGGATGTAATTGGTGCTTTAGTCCCTTTTTCTTTAGGGCGACGATGAAGTGACAACTGAATAAATGTTCGTTGCCACCCACAGCTAAACAAGCCATGCTGCTATTTTTATTAATATAAATGTTATTATTATAGATTTTACCGTGCTAGTTTATTACGACCTTCTAAGGGCGTTGGCGGAGCGCCTCGACTCTCCTCTCATTCGCTTCTGGGTTGAAGAGGTAATTAGCAGGGACAAGTCTCTACTTCAGAGATAGTTTGCCTTGCTTGCCCCTGTCAATTGATATCATATTATTATATCGTGTAATATATTTAGTTTAAGTTTTTTCTATTATTTTATTTTTGTTTTTTGTATTGTTCAACTAACATAGATAGTTAAGTATTACGATACTCTGTAACTAACAAGCTATGGATCAACTTGGTCTGAAATTAATTATTTATTTATTAACTTCACTTAAGAATATTGAGTAGGGATAAGTGGAAATTAAAACATATTAAAATGTGATTAATAAATACATTATGTTTTAATTACATACAAAATACTTCATAACCAAAGAAGCTTGATTTTCACTAAATGTCAACATTTAGAAGGACTATTCGTGAGTCAATAAACTAGCCTAACCTACCTAACCAATAAAAATGACATTTATTTTAATAAATATGGTAATAGCAGAAGTCTCCCTCGAACTATCTCGCTAGGCTCGATTTTTGGAGGCGAGAGTGCAGTCTACTTTAATATGTGTCTGTGTACCGCCGCATCGCGTCTCGCGCCGCGCAAGGTCAATATGAAACAAAATTTGATATGATTTACCTGTTATAGTTTTTACAGAATTTCACAAGACAATTAGGCATTTTTAGGGTTCCGTAGCCAAATGGCAAACAACGGAACCCTTATAGATTCGTCATGTCCGTCCGTCTGTCCGATTATGTCACCGCCACTTTTTTCCGAAACTATAAGAGCTATACTGTTCAAACTTGGTAAGTAGATGTATTCTATGAACCGCATTAGGATGTTTATACAAAAATAGAAAAAGAACAATAAATTTTGGGGGTTCCCCATACTTAGAACTGAAACTCAAAAAATCTTTTTTCATCTAACCCATACGTGTGGGGTATCTATGGATAGGTCTTTAAATATGATATTGAGGTTTCTAATATCATTTTTTTCTAAACTGAATAGTTTTCTGCGAGAGACACTTCCAAAGTGAAAAAAATTGTGTCCCCCCCCCCTGTAACTTCTAAAATAACAGAATGAAAAATCTAAAAAAAATATATGATATACAATACCATGCAAACTTCCACCGAAAATTGTTTTGAACGAGATCTAGTAAGTAGTTTTTTTTAATACGTCATAAATGGTACGGAACCCTTCATGGGCGAGTCCGACTCGCACTTGGCCGCTTTTTTTAAATTGTGAATGGCTATACGTGACGCGTTTCCACTGCGCAATTCGCCAGACGACTGAGTGCAGGGGTGTAACTAAATGCGATTTTGACACCTATGTATTAGCCCCATTCGTAGTGCTCGTAAGGCCAGTCTTTACGAAGTAATATATATGTCTATGTCGTAAGCACACCGCCTACGCCCGCGATGTCAAACAAATACTGAATACGATTGCGCTCGCCTCGCGATACGCGGTCAAAGCGACGTTGTGATGGCGGTCGCTTCGACCTTAAACGGTAACTCTGCACCATTAGGTCGAAGAATTGAGTATATATTACGTAAAATTTCCTTAAATACCAGTTGTTGGCGACAAGCCCGCCGCCGCATCGAATTAACTCCACAGCAACAACGATGACGTCCACCGTCACGTCACCGGACCGGTTAGCCCGCGACGGGGACCGGGGCCGGTCCGCGGGGGGACGGCCAGAATCGAACTTACGGCTCGCGGAACGCACACATATCGCGTCGCGCCAAAAATACCTCTGTAATTATCAGTAATTAAATTAGTGTATACAGTCCGCTATAGTTTTATTCAGCAGTCTAGATATCCTAGATTCAACATACTACACGAATTAGGCACTAGACGCAACATATGGTCCTAAACTCGCCGAAGAAGAGAAGCGACCCTGTTAATTGCGAAGTTACGAAGATTTTTTTTGGAAGTCGGCCGACCACGAGAGCGCAGTTCTTCATTCATCAGCATCACCATCCGTCCACCTTCAGTGTCTTCTGGCTAGCCGCTTATGCTAGAAAATAAAATCGTCAAGCAACGGCAAACCTAACGCACCAACGACGGACTTAGGTATCGCGAAGGACACCGAGCGAACGCCCCACGAGCCAAGAAGCAATCAATTACGGTCCTAGTGCACAAAATAATCTAAAGTGAAACCGAAGTGCAATAGGAACAGGAGCCCGCGATCTACTGGACAATAATCAGGGGAGCATAACTGTGAGGTCTTTCCAATTCCTATTACCTAATTAAACTCGGTTGTTTTCATTTAAACTCTTATTTCACAATCATAATAATCCCAAGATCATTTTCAAAATAACATTGCTTACGGGTACTTTAACCGTAGCGTAATTGTGTTGCTTAACTTTGCTTCGATCTCAATAACATTACAACATAAATAACATTTTTATTATTTCATTAATTGTCATTTCATAAATAAGTACCAATTTCGCATTAATCGTGATTAGAAATAAACAAAACCAATTATGTACAGTTAAATTTAGTTACATTCATAGATAATTTATACCTATAATATACATACAAATATATAAATAAACATAATAATTATACAATCTTAAAATCATATACATATTCAACGAAATCTTTTTGTTTACAATTACTAATTTTATTCGTAAATACACGTAATTACAGTAAAGTGTTAAATAACATACAGTAAACAATAAGATAACGTACATTACATTTGGATTTGGCCGTAAGTTAAATCAACATAACAGTAATACAATTTGATTACGAATCCATTTCATTATAAGATTATTATCATAGTTAACATTCATATTGCTAAATCATTGAACATTCCACAAAATATTCCGTACCTATTTTCATAGTCAATAGGTGGGTATACCTAAACAATAATTATTGTATGGTAAAAGTTAAGTGTCTGATCAAATATTTTAGCAATAGCACAAGTTGTGTCGGACATTAAAAAAGTATCAGCGCCTGCAAAAATTGCACAGGCAAAAGTTACATTGTTATTTTTGCCTTGCTAATAAAATAACATCAGGGTTTTAAATTATCACCTTAAAATTAAATTGAAAATTATTGCTATTTATTTTTCGTCAGGGTTTTGCATAGTGCTTAGCGCTTATAATAATTAGCAGATTGCTTCATTTAATTCTTATAACTGCATAATGTCTGCCGAGGATAGATGCAGAGAATTAATAAAGAAGCGCGCTTCAATTAAAGCTAAGCTTACACAGTTTATGGCTTATTTTAATACTGCGAAAACTTGTGAACAACTCAGTGATTCGCAGTTAGTGGAATTAGACATGCGTATTAAAAAACTTGATGATTCGTACGACTCTTTTGATTCTTACCAGAGCGAATTGGAGATGCTAGCTGAGGATCCTACCGAGCAATATACTGCACGCGAGCTGTTCGAGCGGTCTTACTACAAAGAGATTGCCGCCGCTCGGGAGCTGGTGGACAGGCACCGCAGCCAACGCGCCAAGGAGGTTCAATCCGAGGTAGGCTCCAATGAATGCCCAACAGTGGTGTCTTATAAGCACAACAATGTAAGGTTGCCAAAAATTAATTTACCGCACTTCAGCGGTGGTTATCAGAATTGGCTGGAGTTTAAAGACATTTATGTTTCCTTAATTCATTCTGAGACAAGTATCGACAACATTAACAAGTTTCACTACCTACGCGCCTCTCTTCATGGAAGCGCGGCCTTGGTGATTAGAAGCTTGGACTTTAAGGGGGATAACTACGATGCCGCTTGGAAACTCCTTTGTGAACGATACGACAACAAACAGTTGCTTGTCAACAATCATGTCCAGGCACTTTTCAATATTGAACAGGTGCATAAAGAGTCAAGTGTAGCCTTGCGACAGATTGTTGACAACACTAAAAAGAATTTAAATGCCTTAGCAACTTTAGACCAGCCCGTAGAGCATTGGGATACATTAATAATCCACATCATGGCAGCCAAATTAGACGGAGTTACAAGTAGGGAATGGGAGGAACATAGGAATCAGTTGACAAACCCACCGGCACTTAGCGATTTCATAACGTTTCTTACCAATAGGTGCAATCTTTTGGAAACTTTAGAAGAAGCCAAGCACAACAGGGTTAGGACGGACAAGTCTGTCAACAATAAACCAAAAAGCCTTCTGGCTTCAGCAAGTAACGTTAATAAGCCTAAAACATATAACGTAACTTGCCCTTTATGTAATAAAGCTCATTACGTCTTCAATTGTGAAAGTTTCAGGGCTTTGCCAGTAGAACAACGCGTACTCAAGGCAAAGGAATTTAACGTGTGCTTAAATTGCTTACGTCCCGGTCATAACGAGAGTAAGTGCAAACTTAGCCACTGCAAGTACTGCAAGACCAAGCATAACACACTTCTTCACGTTCATACGGAACCTAAGACCGCGTCAGAACACATAGCTTTTTCCGCGAATGCTCACAATGTTAACGTGGCCGAGCATGTTTTGCTTTCAACAGCCTTAGTCAAAGTGCGCGATGGTCAAGGGAAATTGCACAGTGTTAGGGTCTTATTAGATAATGGCAGTACATCTAATTACATAACTCGGGACTTATCTGAGAGGCTGAACCTGCCAATTAAAAATGTCAAAACTACAGTGTCCATGCTTGAAAAGCATGAATCAAATATCACCCAATCGTGCTCTCTTAAATTGGAGTCTTATGATGGGCCTTATAGCACTGACATAGAGTGCAACGTATTGTCCGACATTACGTCACCAATACCTCACACATACATTGACGCAACGGACGTACCCATACCTTCGGGAATTTGTCTTGCCGATCCTTCATACACCGAACCCGCTGATATTGAGATTCTTCTTGGGGCTAAAATATTTTGGAGCGTTCTCGGCACCAATCGCATTATCTTAGGCAAAAATGAACCCTTCCTCGTTGAGACAAAGCTAGGTTGGCTCTTAGTAGGCGCCATAAATCAACCTACCTCTGTCAAACCAGTTTGCTTGTTCCTGACTGACAAACAAACGGACACGACTCTTACAAAATTTTGGGAACTTGATACCATATCCCCGAAACATGACTTCACACCGGACGAAAACGCGTGTGAAGAACTCTTTAACAAAACTACTAAGAGAGATAAAGACGGACGTTTTGTGGTGACTGTTCCTCTGAAGGAATCTCCCGATACCTTAGGAGACTCCTACGGGATGGCCAAGCGAAGGTTTTTATCGCTCGAACGCAGGTTAGATAGGGACTCCTCATTAAAGGAGCGCTATGTAAAATTCATGGAGGAATACGAGGTTTTGGGTCACATGAGTGAAACTTTGCCTTACAGTTCATTACCGTCATATTATTTGCCTCACCACGCCGTGTTAAGAGAGTCTAGCACGACTACCAAGCTTCGTGTCGTGTTTGATGCTTCAGCTGCCACTATATCAGGAAAATCATTTAACGACATCCAGTTAACAGGACCCAGGGTTCAGGACGACTTATTTTCCATCTTACTGCGGTTTCGTCAACATAAATATGTGGTGTCAGCTGACATCGAGAAAATGTATCGGCAAATTCTTGTGGACGATGAACAACGTCAACTTCAGTTGATCTTATGGAGGGCAGACCCTTCTAAGCCGCTTAAAATCTATTCTCTTAATACCGTGACTTATGGGACGTCATCAGCGCCGTTTCTGAGCACGCGGTGCCTCTTACAGCTATCACAGGAGTCCAGTGACAAGGAAACACAGGAAGCGATCGCCAGGGACTTTTATGTAGACGACTTCCTATCTGGCTCTCATTCAATAGATGATACTGTGGCACTGTGTCGTAATGTAACAACCACGCTGAAAAATGCCCAATTTCACTTGCGTAAATGGCAGTCTAATAATGAAGAGATTCTTAAAGCCGTCGGTGAGAACCCATGTCTGAAAGAATGTGTGGATCTGAGCGAGAACGAGCTGTCTAAAACATTGGGTCTTAATTGGAGATGCGCTCAAGACAGTCTTACGTTTCGCATAGACATCTCGTTACCAAAAGTAGTCACAAAAAGGCACATTCTTTCAGTCATAGCCCAAATCTTTGACTCTCTAGGATTAGTAACGCCTTGTATAGTGCAGGCGAAAATACTAATGCAGAAACTTTGGGTAAACCAGTGTTCTTGGGATGATCCGCTTACAGGAGACATACTTACATCCTGGGAAGACTTTGTGAAATCTCTGCCTTATCTTAATAAAGTCCAGATACCTCGCTGGGTCTTGTGCAATACACCTACGGTTGTTGATTTCCACGTCTTCACTGATGCGTCGGAGAAAGCATACGGAGCTTGCCTGTACGTCCGCTCCGTGGCCGGGGATGGCTCAGTGAGTGTTCGCCTACTGGCATCAAAAAGCAAAGTCGCGCCTATTAAGGCCACAACTATTCCTCGTCTTGAGCTCTGCGGGGCCTTATTAGGCGCAAGATTATGCACAAAGGTTCTTGAGTCACTTACCCGGAAACCGGACCATTGCGTATTTTGGTGTGACTCTATGATAGTCATAGGTTGGTTATCATCATCTCCTTGTTCATTGCGTCCTTTTGTAAAAAACCGGATATCAGAGATCCAGGAAAGTTCCAAAGCCGCTTGTTGGCGCTACGTGCCTTCAAAGGAGAATCCTGCAGATCTAGTATCTCGAGGTTTAAGTGCCGACCTCATAATGAACTCTTCCTTGTGGTGGTCTGGACCATCCTTCTTGAAGCAGGACATGGCCTACTGGCCGACCGCCCCAGGAAGGTCTGGTAATGAGTCTTCACTGCCAGAGATGTTACCGGCAAAATCATTAGTCGCATGTCCCGCTTTTGATAACTCTTGTAAGCCAATAGAACATTTAATTAAAAACAAATCATCTTATTCAAAATTGCAACGGATAATAGCGTATATACTTAGATTCATCCACAATTGTAAAAAGGAAAATACTAAGAAAACCGGTGGTCTTACATTAGCTGAGCTAGAATCGGCTTCAGTTCTACTTCTTCGTAGGTCCCAACAAGACTCTTTTCCTAACGAGTACGAACTTCTTAAAACAGGGAAACCATTGCCAAAGAAAAGCCGGCTTAGTTCGTTGTCACCATTTTTTGATTCAGGGCTTATTAGAGTCGGGGGTCGACTCGTCAACTCATTCTATGACTATAGCACAAAGCATCCTATAGTCCTCTGTAGTAAGCATCATCTCGCAAGGCTGCTTTTTAAAATGTTCCACTTACATCTACTTCACGCGCCTCCTCAATTACTTCTAGCGACTATAAAACTTAACTACTGGCCGCTCGGAGGAAGGAACTTGGCAAAACAGGTTGTCCATACTTGTCTCAAATGTGTTCGGTTGAAAGGTGAAACAGTGCAACCAGTAATGGGTAACTTGCCGAAAGAAAGGTTGCACCTTGAATATCCGTTCCTCGAAACAGGCACCGATTACGCCGGTCCAATTCTTATAGCTGACCGCAAAGGTAGGGGGTGTAGGCTCATCAAGGCCTACATTTGCATATTTGTGTGTTTAGCATCCAAGGCACTTCATTTGGAGCTTGTTTCGGATTTAACCAAGGAGGCTTTTATGGCAGCTCTTAACCGATTTATTGGTCGTCGTGGCAAACCAAAGGTAATATTCTCAGATAATGGCACGACCTTTGTTGGTAGCTTCAATGAGCTCTCAAATCTCTTAAAACAAGACTTTGCGGCAGACATGGCCGACGCGCAAATTAATTTCTCTTTCATCCCAGCATACACACCTCACTTCGGAGGAATCTGGGAGTCTGCAGTGAAGTCGGTAAAGTACCACCTGCGACGAACCCTAGGTCTTACACACCTCACCTATGAGTTATTGGCTACGTGTTTAGTAAAGATCGAAGCGATTTTAAACTCACGTCCTCTTACGCCACTTTCTAATGATCCATCTGATCTAACTTTTTTGAGTCCGGCTCATTTCTTGATTGGAAGGCCTCTCACGTCTTTGCCTTACCCTCAGCTCACTGATCAAAAGATTACCTCACTCCAAAGGTACCAGCGCATCGAGTTTCTGAAACAGCACTTCTGGAACAGGTTCTCCAACGAGTACGTTACTGGCCTGCAACAGAGAACCAAATGGCAGAGCTCAAGGGGCTACCTCGACGTCGGAACCATGGTGGTAATCAAGGACAAGAACTTACCGCCGCTTATGTGGCTCCTCGGCCGCATCGTTCAAGTGCTGCCTGGCAGAGATGGCGTCGCAAGAGTAGCCGACATAAGGACGAAAAAGGGAGTCATTCGTCGGGCCTTCAATACAATTTGTCCTCTACCCATACAAGATCTTGAAGACCCAAGCTCTTCAACGCCGGGAGTATATGTTGGCGACAAGCCCGCCGCCGCATCGAATTAACTCCACAGCAACAACGATGACGTCCACCGTCACGTCACCGGACCGGTTAGCCCGCGACGGGGACCGGGGCCGGTCCGCGGGGGGACGGCCAGAATCGAACTTACGGCTCGCGGAACGCACACATATCGCGTCGCGCCAAAAATACCTCTGTAATTATCAGTAATTAAATTAGTGTATACAGTCCGCTATAGTTTTATTCAGCAGTCTAGATATCCTAGATTCAACATACTACACGAATTAGGCACTAGACGCAACACCAGTACGTCGTATTTTTAGGTAAACTTAACTTTTTAGGCGAGCCGACATTTTGTTTTGTTATAATTAGGTCTTGTTATTGCAAATTGCAAAATTTTGGTATGTTGTAATACCTAGAACAATAAAATCTAACAGCACTTTTAATTTCTTTTATACGAAAAAAAAAATAGAGTCAATTTAATATATTTACAAACTCCGAACACAAATTTACGATCCCCAATTACAAGCAATACATACTACTTATGAGCTTAAAAAAAATTATTACTTAAGTATTTCGAAGGCCCATCAGTAGTTTTGAATAAAAACCTAACATACTGCACGAGAAAATTTTCAGCGCACAAGATTTCATCGTATAATTCCTGCGTAATCGACCTAGATAATTATTTTACGCCAAGTAATGGCCGCCATTCTCGTTACAAAACTTAAGATTGATTTTTCGTTAGAAATTTTGATTGTAAGCGGAAAGAAAATACTCTCGTAATATATTTGTCTCTTTCTCTTCATGCTATCTCATAAAAAAATAACCTTTCTTGGTAATTAAATGGTAAAAAACACGTTGAAATCATGTTGAAAAATAGTAAGTCTTACTAATTTTGTACATTGCAACCACATTACACGTCGTGGCGACGTCCAATCCACGTCGCAAACATTACCTATGTAGTAACCATTAAGTCACAATTACTAAAATTACGTGGAATCGACGTAGCCGGCACGTGCTTTTTTTCCCCACTTTGGTGAAATCCAGGTGGATTCCACGTCGATTCGAGGTAACTCATTTTGGTCACTGTCAGATTTGCGACCTATAATAGGTGATTTTATCGTTATTTTCACCAAAAATGTTTGCTGGGTTTCCCCTTCATAGTAAAAAGACTTACTTTAATTAGGTACTGATTATGCAAATTTGCCTATTTGTTTAACTCGCGTGAAAGGTACCGTTTCATCCCTTGGTTAACAATTTACTATACTTTAAGCTCCAGTTTAGCTTATTGTGACGGAAGAGTAACTACGGAACCCTACACTGAGCGTGGCCCGACATGCTCTTGGCCGGTTTTTATTTTAAGATTGAAGTATCATGCAAAATTTTATACAATAATATAAACTTAGCCTAAATCAGGCATAACATTCAAAATGAGAATAACATTTGACAAAAGACTGATAAATATACTAACTAATCTTTATTTTACATTTAAAAATATGTAATACATAATTATTTTTAACAACAAACAAATCAGTCAAACAAATGGTTCCGCGCCATTCCAGACGCAAAGGTGCCCATCATTTTTGCCGCGTTGCCGCGCTGAATCGTGATAGACAGCCTCTACATCAAGAATGAACCAGCACGAGGGTCGTGACCTTTCTTCTTTAACCTTTTTTTCAAGTATTTACAACTAATCTGTGTCAACTTTTTATTCAGTCAAAGGAGTATATTTCCGAAATTTCTGGAAACTTTCATCAGAAAATTCTCATGCAAGTTCCACTTAGAAAGTTCCCGTGCACGGGATTATTACTCAATGTCCTGCCTACAACCTGTCAACAACTGTTTCATTTAACATTAACTCGCATTGGTGTCTATTTCAAGTGTCATAGACATCGAAACTACCTGTAAAAAGGTGTAGTGTGTACTACACACATCATGCGCATAGAAAGAAAGAAAGAAAGAAAATACATTTATTTAACGCCACAACACATTACATTTGGAAAAAGAAGAACATACAGAGAAAGAAAAACACTGGACGCTAAATTAGGATCCCCACTCAGCATAATGCCACGTCAATTCGTGGCGCTGGTTTTCAGTGGGGACCTGACTTAAAACTATGATAGTGGCGACACATACGTCAACGCAACAGAAAACAGGAAAAAAACAGACATAAAAAGGAACACAATTTTTTTTTATACATACTAAAAAAACATGATACCAAAAACATTTTTGCTAATGTACATTAGTAAGATTGAAATTGAAATTGAAAACACTTATATTACTAAAAAAAAAGATACGTAGGAAAAAACTAACATTATTATTAGTATTTAAGGCCTTGTACGTATTATTGCAGTATACGTCTAAACTCGAACCTAGTCGTTTCTTTTCACGGCCAACCTCACATGGCGACCCTGCCAGTGCGGCCTTGCGCTATACTACACACTACAAAGGTTTGGCAATAACCGTGCAGACAAAAATACTGAGAACATTTCATGGGAACTTTGATATTTTTTTTTAATTCTCTTTGACACATTGTAAAGGCATATTTTAATTCTTTAAAAATATGCATCACATGGAAAAACTCAAATCAAATTTTCAGGTTAATCAGATACCCAAACAGGACATGAAAATGTAATGAATGAGTCGCAAAAGCCTGTTAAAAGTCCAACACGCTACGATTATGTCGTACGCTCGAAACTTTGGCAAAGGTTTATGGATTAAATAGTACACGAAGATACGCCACTATCAAGTAAACAATTAATTAATAACACTAATTTAGCTAATATGACTACTGCACTGGTGCTTTTACCCTACGTAGGTTCTTTAGGCCACGTAGGCTCGTGTTTTTCTCTCACTCTCACTGAGCGAGCGAGATGGATGTGCGTGCTCGGAACCGCATATATCAGGTTTTTTAAGTTTAATTCTTTGTAATACAAAAAAAAAGCAGTAATCGCTTAAGTCCCTTAAAAATAAAATTGCGCATTTTTAGAAGCATATTTCAGATTTCCAGCCTTTGTACATAAAAATTTACAAAATTTTAAAGTGCATTTTAGACCTATGATCGTTTTTTTTTCTATCGATCTAATGTCCAAAAATCAGGTTTCTAATCGCTGAAGTCCCTAGGGAAAATCCACGAAATCTAAATAGACAGAATAATCCAATCAAGATGGTTAATTAATTTTTTTGCAACAGTTTTGATATCTACAAAAGCGATACGTTTTTTCAAAAACTCCGCTCACTGAACCTATGGCACTTTAGTTAAAGACTTATTTTATTTTATTTTTTTACATTTTTATTATTGTGTTGTCTGGAAGAGATCGCCTTTTAGCGATAACACCGCCTGCTATTTACCTCTACTTGTGTTGCTGTTTATTTCTGTATTGTTTTCTTGTATTGAGAGAGTATTTGTAAAGTAAAATAAAATATTCAATATTGCAACACAAAAATAAAACAAATTTACAATGTCGATAAAAGTAACAGGCGATCGTAAGCGATCTCTTCCAGACAACCTTAGGTTAGCAGCTTAGTAGATAGGGTAGTGCTATATTGTATTGTATTGTATTAGTATAACTATTTATATACCAGAGGGCAATAACCAGAAGCTAATTGGGGTCAGTGATCTTCGAATATACTCGTATTTCTGACAGTCAATGAACTACTCTATTCCTATTTGATCTCAATTAGAGATCTTTTCATCAATTGATAGCAGTTGTTTGCTAAAGATATTATATTTGCCCAATAACTAAATAAGGTAAATCGTAATAATGTCGGCCACATTTCAATGATTGGTTCCGTCACCCTCATGTGCAGTGGTAACATTACAGCAGAATAGAGGCCCATAACTGTGATAGGCCAATCATTGTGTAAGTAGTCCCTTGTAACAGTGACCAAATGTTATTGGTAAAATTTTGTAAAATAATTGTCAATAGCAAAGCTATAAGTATAATTATACTTGTATTTATTATTTATTTATTTAAACTTTATTGTACAATATATATACAACAATGTACAAATGGCGAACTTAATGCCAAATGGCATTCTCTGCCAGTCAACCATGGGGCCAAACAGAAACACAATTGGTGCAGAGACAAAACAAAATCAGTGAATTAAAAAGAAAAACAAACGAATATACTTATAAACTACATATATGTAGTTTATAAGTACATTAATATATTACATAAATACAAAAATACATACACACTATAAATATAAGACACACATACATACATAATATTGATGAATATTAATCGAA
This sequence comes from Cydia pomonella, assembly GCF_033807575.1. NCBI lineage: Eukaryota > Metazoa > Arthropoda > Insecta > Lepidoptera > Tortricidae > Cydia > Cydia pomonella. The sequence continues at coordinate 5,901,265 of NC_084726.1, forward strand.
CTCTTGTTTTAGCAACTTAGACTTACAAATATGATTTGTTTAATAATTTTTATTATACGAGTATGTTATATATTACATTTTTATCACCTTACCTTAACCGTATTTTGTTATAATCTTATGACAAATTTGACATGAAAATTAATAGTACATTACGATACAAGTGCGAAAAATAGGAAATTCGAAACGAGTGGTGATAAATTGAAACACGACCGAAGGGAGTGTTTTAAATCGTCACGAGTTGCGAATTACCTATTCGCACATGTATCGTACAACGTTTTGCAGTACATATGGCCCTTTAAATGTTCGACACAGTAACGTAATATGCAAATTTTCGCACTAGTGCGGTAAAGTAGCACCATATGTATTGTAAAGTAACATTACGATATCTATGTCTGGTACTAGTACCACTAGGAATACTAATATTAGTTGCTAGCAGTGATGGCCGAAACGTTAATGCAATTGACCATTAACGATTACAAATTGAACCATAGTTAGTTAGTTTTTCAGGGCCTTTTCCGCAACTCGACATTGTGCCTATTTTGCGTGAAAAACGATGTAGCGCTACTGTAGCCACCCCAGCTCCTCTACAAAACCCAACAGTGTTTTCAGGTTGTTAAATACCTCTTTCAGTGTGTTCGACGTTCCTAGGTATTTGTTCCTGTATACTTCTACCTGTTTGCATTCTAGAAGAATATGTTTTGCTGTTTCCTCCTCCTCCATGCACCTGCACATGGGGCTGTCTGTCTTACCTATGTTATGCAGATGTTTGTTTAGTGTGTTATGTCCTGTAATTAATACTACTATTTTGCGTAGTTGTTATCTGAGGACCTACCGCGACATTCTACGTGTTGCCGACACACTTACGTACGAATTTACAAGTGCGACAGAGAGGCAACACGTCAAACGTGGTTCGCGGTAGGTCCTCTGGGTGTTTTAAGTAGTGTTTTGGCGAGTTCAGTTCCGGGAGTTTCTTTCGTTGTAATTGAACCATAAACTTTAACCTTCCGTTACGGTTTACGGTTCAATTTACAATGGTTAATGGCCTATATCGTCCGGCGAACTGCTAATCAGTGGGCCCCTTAAAATCCGAAGAAAAAACACTCACCCAGATGATTAATATTACATACTTACTTTGAGATTGCTATGAAACGTCAGTTACGAAAACACCTGACTGAGAGCTGCATTTGAAATTCGCTAGAACAAAGGAAATAGTGTGTCACTCAAACGCTCCTACTGTATGTGCACAACGTGGAACATTTCCGACAACTTACCTGAAAACAATAAATGAAATGAAATGAAACATTGTATTATCGAGATACAGCATCGCTACAGTCGCTTAGAAGACTCGTAAAAATGTAGGAAGTACAAAGCAAAATCCTGACAGGTAGGTTAGTGTAGCTACCAAGTGGATGTCAGAAGACGGGCGCGGAGGCGTTAGGCCTCGACGAACAAAGGCGACGCTAAGTGTGGGCGATGTGGGCGACAGCCTACGGCCTCGCGGGTTCAGGGGCTTCGCACCTCAAATACGTATAACTCGGAAGCAACGTAAAAATGTTTCGTTATTTCTTGCAGCACCTGAGGGCCTCGCTAAATAGGTATATCTTGCCCTCACCACATTTTGGTCTTGCCCCGCCACTGCAGAAGGAGACCTGCATGGACACCTTCCTTAACAACTGGCTGGAAGAGGCACTAGAGACGTGGAGATCAAGGGGAGAGGCCTTTGCCCAAAAGTGGGACACCAGAATAGGCAAGCAAAAAAAAAATCAAAATAACAGCCTACTAATGTCACGCCATCTACAAAAATTACGACTAGCTGTTTACGAGGCTTTTTCAAATCTTTTTTCTTTACTTGTCTCGTTTTTCTCACTGGTTCTTTTGTGTTACTGATAGAGATATTCGCTATACTTTTATGTTTATCTGGGAACGCATGCGGATTATGATATAGCACGAAGAGTGATGTAGTGTGACAAGGAATTAGAAATAGACGGTTGCAAAAAGTGGCATCCCGATTACGGCGATTCCATTTGCTTAATGCCCCATTCACAACTATTCTAGTAGCATTCCAGTCCAGTGATCGTATCCAGCACTGAACTAGATCCAATCGTTTACAATAATTCCAGTCATTTTCATCATCCAGTGAATTTATGGAGATTGTTACAAACACTACATGATCAATATTCAACGTTTAATCCAGCACTGGATTGACGGTCTACTAATGTAGACCTGGAGTAATCTCCAGTGGCGCTGGATTGGGAGAGCTGGAATCAAAAGTAGACCATCATTCCAGTCACTGGCCTGGCATGCTTACTGGAATGATTATATTCTGGTGCCGGTTCACATTATTTCAATAGCAATCCAGCGCTGGATGGATGGCATAAGTCTCACGAACCCGAGGCCAAAAATCCGCTTTCATACAATAGAAGTTACACTCTCAATTTAAAACAGCATGCTCAGATTACATGAAAATTGAAACTAAATTACTTAGCAAAAAAATGTTTTACAAAGAAAATAGAGTGAACAGAAGTTTTGTACGTAAAACTTCGTTTTCGCATTTTACAGATTTTTAGACAATACTGTCGTTATGCTTGTAGTTGTAGCTGCTGTAAAAAAGGGGTTCTTTTTTTTCCTATTTGCGTATTTTCAGATAAAAGTAGAAGAAAAATTCTGTTTATATTATCTGCCCTAATCAAAATATATTAAATCTGGCTATTAACTTTTAATGTTTTTGCACAACCGTATCTTTACTGGGCTTTTGGATAAGTTTTATCACATTCTTAAGAGGAAAGGGGACAGCCGCTTCTCCTTGCAAACGTACTTAGTCCCCATTTTACTGTCTGGATAATTTGATGTAGCATACAGCATGATGTACCATAGCTATGCTCCATACGTTTGACTCTTTAAATTTTTTGATTATTGCAAAAATTAGATGAAAAAATCAGATTTCATATAAATTATTAAATGCTTGTTATAATTACAAAATCGAATTGTATCAGTATATTTTGAATAATGATAATATCCAGAGAAGAAAAAAAAGAGGACTACGTTTGTATGAAAAGGTGATTTCAAGTAGGTCCTCCACTTTTATCTTTAACTTATTTACAGACTCTTGTTATAGTTTTTGTGTTTTGAGCGCCGTTCTTTACTCGTACGCCTTTTATTCTAACAAAATTGAAAGGCTGTACGGTTTCTATAAAACCTTGGAAATGTCTTTTCCAGTACTTATAACTCTCAATTTCCACTCCCCTTTAGTTTCTCTCGTTTGTCCCGAGGCCGTTCACCCTACGCACAGAGCATATGTCAGACATGTTACTTGGACTTGTTACGTCTTGTTCAAGTATGTTAATTAATTATAATTTCTAGTTGGATTTGCGGGTGTGTTTTAGTAATTGGGAATGGAATTACAATGTACGTATTCTCAGGAATTTGGGAAAACTATAGATAGAAAAAATTGAACAAAGAGCATTTCGGGCCATGCTCAGTGTGGGGTAGGGTTCCGTAGTTACTATTCTGGCAGAATAGGCTAAACGGGGGCTATTTGTAAGTATTATATACATTACAAGCATGAGGGAGTACCTTCGCAGCGCTTTGTACGTCTTTTTTTCTAAGAAGAGAAAGCCTTTTGCTATAACTCAAAAACGGCTGGACCGGAGTCGCCAGAACTTTCACTGATTTCTTTCATATTTTTTGGACCCATGGTTCTAAAGTTGGAGGGGGGAAGGCCACATTTTTTTTTCTTTCGGGAAGATTCTTTCGAAAATATTCACTTTAGCAAATTTGGCTTTTAGAGATCCTTATTCGTTTCGTAAGACCTATCCAACGATACTCCACACCATTGGCTTAGAGGGAAAAAATATTTTTTATTTTACCGCTCGCGATAACGTTGCACTAACGATGCTCCTTGCAAAGCTGCCAACGACGGACAGACAGACGGACATATCGAAACAATAAGAGTTCCTAGTTGACTACGATACCCTAAAAATGGTTTTAATTCCAACTATCAGGCACTCAAAAATTGTATGTAGTCCGTTTTTCTACTCCAGCACTTTTATAAGTCATTATAATGACTGCCAGTGAGATCGAAATCAACTTCATAAGAACCCCGGCGCGTGGGACGTATAAGGTTGCAAATAGAAAAAAATAAAAACAAAATGTTTTTTTTTTCAAATTTATGAAAAAAACCTGGCACCATTGTTTTTTTTCTAACTAAGGTTTTATTTTCAGGTGAACAAATAATACGATAGTAATAAATGCTTATATAAATAAATAACGGTTTTTCGTGATTTATTTATATAAGCAACTTAAAACTAAGTACATTAAAGTAAGTAAGTATGTCTAAGTATGTTATGTAACTAATATATTCTCAGTAAGTTTTTAAAAAAATCTTTGAACTTATTCACTAGAACTAGAACTATCAGCAGCACTATCAACACTAATTCGGTCAGTATCAGAATAAGTATAACTTACAAAAGAAACTAGGCTCTGTTGCAATAGCAATAACATACATTTTAATTCGATAAACATTCAGTATACAAACATTTATTGGGGAATCCCGGCGTGGAGAGGAGAGGCGGTGGTGTTGCCAACAGTAAATGACGATAACTACCACTACAGATTTCATTAATGTTAGTTTTATAAAATCAGATATTTTTTTCTAAAAAAATAGTTTAATAGTTAACATAAAGTCTAAAACAACCGTATAAAACTATTAACTGCCTTGCAAATTTTGATATTTAGTAGTTTTGAAAAAAACATATTCTAGAAAAAACTGGTTTTTTTTTAACGGTTTTTTTTTCTAGATAGAAAAAAGCCGTTTTTTTGCAACCCTAGGGACCTATATTTTAAGAGATGGTACAGTACCATCCTCACCTACATTAAAACAATTAACTTTAAATAGAAATTAAAAAACCTTCATCCGGATATTTATTAGCTGCTGCCGAAGCGAACAGGTCGAGGTCCTTTTGACACTTTAATGAAATGTAAGGGGTACACCGAGCGGATGCTGCCCTTGCCCGTGTCATGGGACGCACGCAGAGGCAGCACCCGCCAGGCTGTAAGGAACTAAGGACTATTTGAGAGTTGATGGAATCTAAAATGAACTGGGCTATTGGGTGAAAGCGATGGACTAAATATTGGGCTATGGGATAAAAACTGGACATCTACCTAATAAAACGGTATTCAATTTTATTTCCGGCATAAGGTGACTCGCCCCAACAAGATGTGCCCGCACAAAAAGCGACATCTAGGATGGCTACAGGGCAACACCGGTGTGAGCAGCTCAGAGGAGTCAGAGATGTTGATGGGTGTACGCCGCTTTCTACCCAGTGGCTGCGAGCAGCCACTTTGCCAACTCACGTTATATATTATTTCCTTTACTTATCTATTTTCTTAGGTTATAATTTTTACAATATAAGAGTAAAATATAAAAACACTTACAAAACAATACAAAAGATATAAACACATTATAAAAAACCTAACCTAGTGTGCCGCCAGCAGCGGGGCAGGGCCCAAGCTGCCGGTGGTCAGGGCCGCAGAGAGAGGAACCGCCGGAATATCCGCGCCGTGTCCAAGATCACCGCCTTCTGCATCTGACCCTTGATCCAACCAGCTAGCGAGTGTCAGTCAAGGTGTTGGTCGAGACTCTTCGCTATGAGACCGTTCGCTGAAACGACTATCGGGACAATAATCGTCGAATCAACATCCCACATGGCGGTTAAATACCTATCTCGTTAGCAAAGTCTATGTAGGTATTTACTAGACTTGTCCTTCTCGGCTTTCACAAGATTCTCATCATGGGGGATGTTGATGTCGACGAGCAATATTATTATTTTAATGGGTGACAGATAATACTTAACAAAGTATACATTTCAAAGGCCTTAAAACCAGGGATCGGAAACCGGTATTTTTTATATGGGAACGAAAACGGTATTTTTTCGTTCTTTGTTAATTACTTCATTTCTAATTAGGCAATCTAATAATACGAAGTCGTTATCTGAAAACACAACTGAGTCCTACATTTAGAGTATAAAATAAACCGAAATATATGGTTATTTCGATGTTTTTGTAAAAAACCGGTTCCGATCCCTGCTTAAAACATGACATGATTCATAATTAGAGTTCTAAGGACTTTATCTAATAAAGATTAATTGTAGATCTTTTGCTTTGTACTTTTAATTATGCCGTACCGAGTTGGGTTTCCAAAGAAAATTCTCATGAAGTTTATTGGAACTTGATTTTATGTTTTACTAGGATTTGTTGCTTTTCCAGCAAGTTTCCAAGTAACTACGGCGGGAATTGTTAGTAGTTTGTTTGTAGATGCTAAGTAAGAAAACAAATGACAAAGAAACTAATAAAAAAATACTAATGGCGTTATTTATAAACGCGTTACTGGCCTGAATTAGCCGGGGGTTTTCAGAAAAAAAAACGTATCCTTTTTGTTTGAAAAAGTGGCGCCATCTTATCGGGCACTACCTAAAGGTTATGGCGCCATCGCTTTGGCTTTGATCTATTTGATGGCGCCACATTTTATATTTAACAAATTTAACTCGTATCAGTAAAATAATAAGGATCAAAGTGAAATGGCGTTCTAAAAGTTATAATTATGTGTCGAAAGATTGCAGTAAATTTTCGTCGCTACAAAGTTTTCTTTGACAATACACCTCTATATCAAATTCTCTTTGCCGTATACATAATTGACCACAAACACAACCTCAAGCTCAAACTACATGGAATAGACATCAAAGGTTTCTGAATGTGTGCAGCAATGCCGTGCCGCAATAGTGCAGCAGTAATGCTGGTACATTCTCAATCCGAATGGTACCTTTACTACTTTATAATATTGCTCCTATGTGTAATGCGAAGTCTATTTGTCAGTCTATGAGTTTGAGGCTATCACACTGATGAGGATCCGCACTCCGCTCTGGTGTGTGAGCGACAAAGCTGTAACAGGTACATAGCAAAGTCCTGCTCGCACAACGGAGCGGCGTGCGAATCCGCATCCAATGTAAAAACCGCCTAACGGTAAACCTCTAGCAAAGATACATTGATTGAGAACGATTTGTAAAATCTAAGACAATTTCGTGCTTCGAATTTAACAGGTAGAGATGGTGCTGTACAGATCCATACACATCATCATCATCATCATATCAGCCTTTTATCGCCCACTGCTGAGCATAGGCCTCTCTTCTAGTACGCCACTTATCCCGGTCCCGAGCCAATCTCATCCAGAAGTGACCCGCAGTCTTCCGAATGTCGTCCACCCAACGAGCCAACGGACGCCAGGCACTCCTTTCGTCTGAAAGCGGCCACCATTCCGTTAGCATTTTGGCCCACCTGCCATCACTCTGCCTGATCCATACATCCATACATTCCATAGATCCATACATTTTGCGGTAACTCTGAATGTCAAAAGTTAACGTTTGAGAATTCAGTGACCGCATATAATAAGCCATTGACATATAGCGGGCCTTTCGGGCATTAAGAATGGGGCCAGTGCCACCACTGAACTAGCACCATTCTTAGTGCCCGTAAGGCTCGTCCTTAGATATATGTCAATGTATGGCACAGTACCTACAGCGCTATCTGTTTTGGACGTCAAACTATACCTCTCTATTACAATCAATTATCTTTGTCTCAATCATCATATTACTTGATATTATACATTCGAGCATTACCTAGGCAGCTTATAAATATCAGCTTTCAACCAAAATAATAATACAAAAGCCAGCCAAACGTCTAATAAAACATAATCTTAATAACATAATAGGTACAATATGTACTACGAGTATTCATACCTGGGTAGTCTATTAGGTACCGAGCTTAAGTATAACATAACGGGTACCTATATCATATCAACATCCTCATTTTTTTGAGCAACCATAAAACATAAAAGCACAGAATATACTTACTGAAACTGAAGTATAAAATATAAATACTTTCTACATTAATACAGTGGTTAAAGCTCATAAATATTACTACAGTCTTAATTATGACTTCATTTTAATGCTAAAGAACATAATTGAATTCATCACAACCGAAACATCAAATAAAAAGTACCTAAGAAAACAGACGCAAACATCGGCGCACCAAACGTTTACATTTCCAAAATGGAGCACCATCAAACGAATACCCGGAATCCGGGCTCTAATTACAAAAATACAGACCGAGATTCATTAAATCGGTAAGGAAATTAAACCGGTAGTAATCCGAATAGTTGCCGACAGCCCGACACCTTAAAACGTTATCGGTAATTATATTCAGGGGTTGATTCCAAAGTAATTAAGCCAGATAACACGCGCAAAAGTTATAAATGATTATTTGCTAGCATCGAAACCGATTAAATTTGGCGCAACTCTAGTAAAATTCTAATTTCGAATTTCGAATATCGGATCTGAAGATGGCGGGACGCGCGCAAAGCGAAGTCAGTCGGGCTTCGGCGCTCGTGCAGGAAGGGTGTGTTTATATGTCCCTTTGCATCGCGCGCGGCGTTTACGATCGTAAAACCACCCTTGATATGTAACAGACGTCGACTTTACAACGTGAAATGGATTTCAGTGTTTTGTAAAAAGTGTTTAAATTTGAATTTATTGGGAATCAGTGTGTGATCGTTAGGATTTATTGTGACGGATTTGTGTTTTAGATTTTTATCGGTGTTGTGTGGTGTTCTGTGTTAAAATAAAATAGTGAACTGCGCTCAGTTCTACTCCTATTGGAATTGTCGGAACATATAAAGAGGTTGGTAGAAATTATAGTAATTGTGAGTCGTACTTGTACAATCTTTCGCATCCGACGATTAGTACGCAAATGTAGGTTTTTTTTTTCTGTTTGCAGCAAATGCCGACAAATAGGTACTACGATATAATATCTTTAGGGTCGTTGCGCTATTTTCTAATCGTGATTATGCATAAAGTAAAATAATTCCTCGAACTTAACCATTTGCGCGTTGGTTCGATTTGCAGTTGAATTAAATATTCATTATTATTTTACTGCATAACATTATCTAGGTAAATACATAGCTACCGCAATAGAGTAAGACCAAGCTAAGTTGACAGCGGTTTTGATAGCCCAGGCTGTACAAGTGTTATTTAAACGTTAAACTTCTATGAAAGTATGACGTTTAAATAACACTTGCACAGTCTGGGCTATCAAAGTCGCTGCCAACTTTTGGTCTAACTCTAGCACCGAACTCTACCTATACTTAGTTGGGTTGGGTGAGAGGTCTATAGTTTGTGTTTGGACTAGGTACCTATTCCAAATAGGTATATACACCGTGTTTTTATTGAATTGCGTTAACTCCGGGGTTTCGGTAAGTACGTTTAAGGAAACTAAATGGCATAGTTAGTTTAAAAAAAAAAAAATTTTTTTTTGTTTTTTTTTTACTATTTTTATTTTTATAAAAGTAACTAAATGTTGCATATAGCGTTGTTGTAACACGGGCATTACATTTAACTCAACCAAACAATTGAAAACTGTGACATATCAATGTCATTTCGAACGTCGATCGTCCGAGATAGTACTTACGTTTAGTAGCAAATGTATGAACTCTCACTAAACACTAATCAATAAGTAAACAGGCCCTAAGGCAAGTGTACACGCTCGTATGGGTCTTATAAGATAAAAATTAATGATTGATTATCTCCGAAAGGGAGTTAGTTAGAATATCGGTATCTTTGAGAAAGTTACTTTATTTAAGCTCAGGAATGCACCCTCGAAATTAACGCAAATCAAAAAAAACACGGTGTATATATATGTGCCAAAATTAAAAAGTTTTTTTTTCGATTAGGTGAGACTATTATGAATGATCTATCGCTAAATATTTTTATAAATAGAAGAAAAAACTAGACTATAGGTACCAAATAGGTGCCTATCCTCCTGAGGTATTTGCTTTGCGCTACGACATGGTATTCTTCGAGAAGCGAGTATTTAGGGTTCTCGAGGGTCGGCAACGCTAGTGGCTCCTCTGATGTTGCTTATGTCCATGGGCGACGATGACCGCTTCCCATCAGGCGGCTCGTCTGCTCGTTTGCTTTCACATAAAAAAATAGAAGCACTTATTAATTACCTCTTAAAGTTGGGGACCATACTTAGTTACTAGACTATAGGTACTTAGTTGGATTTGGTTCCTACAAATATCGTAAAAGCCAGCCGAGTTTTTTTTTCTAAATTAATTCATAAACCTACAATACAATACAAATCATCTTTATTGCACAACCTCAAAATAACATTTACAGAGAGGCATAATACATGAAGACAGAGGTGATAAACTGATAACCTACCCTACTTACCCTCCTACCTACTCTCCGTTCGAAATCCCACACTCAACGGAACAAGGGAAGTTGCGATGATCATTAGCTGCTTCCGAGATAAGTTAATATAAATAAGAATGGTTAACAAAAGTCCAGGAATAACCGCCTGGTGAGTGTGGATGGATTTGGAACCTACCTAAGTGTTGAGGCGGGGGCGGATTATTTATTATTAGAAATTTGTGCGAACTATAGAATAATGCGAATATTTCGATGAACAAATAAATATAGGTATAGAATAAAGTAAAAAGTCATAGGTACCTTATCTAGGTGGATTAAAAAAAAAGCTTAAGAGTCCGCACTCACAGCAAGCTCGGCCGAATTTCACCTTCCCATACGGAGTTACGTTCTCATTTTAAAACTACGTATTAGATGTCTCACTAAAATACTGAATTATTTTACAATAGTTTATTTATCTTTGAGTTTTTACAATTAAAACAATTCAAATCCTTCATTTAATCGCTTGAGTTTTTCCTCTCAGTCGTAATCTAACTGTCAATGTCACATTTTACCAAAACCGCGGCAAAACTATCTGTTACTTGTCAAACACTTGACAAAATAAAACTAAAACATCGTTCAAGATATCCTTAATATCTAACATTAGTGTTGGATTGTAATTAAACTTTGCACATATAATGACATGTGGTATATCAATGCCTGTAAGCTCCGGCTTATAAAACAAACGAAATAGAGCAAAAACAAGTTTTGTATTAAACATTTAAATTCGCTGTATAATTTTTTTTAACTATGGCATATGAAGCTACATAAATTAATTAAAGGCCTTTGATATAACTTGTATCCAATTGTAAGTACAAAGTTTCAGAGCAGTCTGGCTAGTCGTTATAGAATGAGAGTGTAACTACGTTTGTATGGAGAACAGAGCTTCTTGCGGACTCTTAAATAGCGTCACGATATTATAAGTAGATAAGGTAGGTATTGCAGATGTAGGTACATAGGTGATTTTCCTAGACTGAAGAAGATATTACGTACCAATTTAAGTGAAAAAATTAGACTTAGGGTCTGTTTCACAATGTCCAGATAAAATCCTGAATAAGTTACTTGCCTTTGCCACTTATACGACGAATAAAGTCATCGTTGGCGTTTCATAATGTTCAAATAAGTTTTGGTAGATAAAGTGCTAAGTTTTGCAGGAAGTTTCAACTGGCAGTTATTTTTTTTTTTGTTAATTAGCTATCCAATACTTTACTTTGAAATTGTGAAACAGGCCCTAAGGTAAAGCCTGACCAGTAATATATGATCACGCGCCATATTGCAGAATTTCATTGGAACTAAATTTTTCATACTAAACTGAACTGTCACCCTATACATGAGAATAACAGCGCCCTCTTGACAGTGATAATATATTTCTAATCGGGCTTTAACTCTGTGTCTAGAAGTTTGTTTCAAACTTTATCATCTCACCATCATTTCCAATTAAAATCACCCTAAAAGATAAAAAGAACGCCGATAACGGTTAAAATTTAAAAGTGTTCCTTTTTTAAAGCTATGACAGTTGAGAGCTCCGACGAGCTGACATCTTCCTTTTTCAAATGACTAAGGAGATTATTTTCCTGCTCTGTGAGGGAAATTATTTTCTACTTTTTCGGTAAGGAACGAAATGTTAGGTCCTTAATTAGAGTTCCCAGTTTTTGGTAATTGAGAAATAGGATTTTTTTTTGAAAACATATGTTTATTAACGTTATTTATACCTAAATTAAAAGCTTTAAAGTTATTTGTTACTGAGAAAGTACCTATGCACTGTAGTTAATTCCAGTTTTTAAGGTAGCTCTCAAAATTTTTCGTTTTCTATTATGGTTTTCGTTAAATTACGACGACCGGTACACTCGGTCAAGTGATTTAAACTTAGTAGTGGTAAATAAATATGTGTATCACTATACCCTGCCTGATGGCGTACAAAAACTTGAATAATTTCCTTACATACTAACATGCGAAATCTACATTAATACCTAGTTATTATTAATATTGAAAGTCATGTAAAATCATAAGCATTAAAATTATACAGCTATAATTCAGTAATAGTGTAAAAACAATTTATCAATTTAAAATGTCAATAGTTAATGCTTAAACTGATTTAGGGGTAACATTCTAAAATGGACAGACAATTTGTTATAGTTCATACTAGCTAAGCAGAGTTTTGCGCAACACAACACACACATAACATAAAATACTAACAAAATTTACGGGTGGAAAACGTCCGTCTGGGCGTTCCAGATACCGCTGGAGTGACGAAGTCCTAAAAGACCTGTTCGCCCTCTGAATACCCCACTGGCGTGAAGTGGCGCAGGATAGGGCAGAGTGGCGCTCTCTTTTGTCAGAGGCCAAGATGACTTCACGATGTTCAGCCATCTAGTTAAACGTTGCGATCAATGACTTGTCTGTTTGTTCTTCAGTCAACTAATTAGCTGGCTAATTTAACCAGTTGGCTGCGACATACATGTTGCGAGTAAAAAACATCCACGTCGTCTGTCAGCATAAAACCTTATATCAATTACAGTATAAGAAATAATAGGGCTTGCTTCAAATAGTTCATAGAATCAGGCGTTACTTTGAGGAAATCCATTTTTTTTTTAATACCACGACGGTGGCAAACAAGCATACGGCCCGCCTGATGGTAAGCAGTCATCGCAGCCTATGGACGCCTGCAACTGCAGAGGTGTTACATGCGCGTTGCCGACCCTTTTAAAAGCCTGTACACTCCTTTTTTGAAGAACCCCATACTGTATAATTCAAACAAAAAATATTACTTTGCTTATCCGCGAAAAGAAATAACGTGCTAGTCAATCAGTGCTAACCCGTTATACTTCTTTATACTTTACATTAATTGCATGTAAAAATACGCAAGTAAGTATAACGGGAATAACGGGTTAGTAGCATGCATAGCAAGGGCTTGCTTCACATAAACAATATTTAGGTAAATTGTATAAATTGTTAAACAGACACATGTAAAACATAATATATAGTAATTGTTAATTTCTCATGAAAACCCTACACCTGTGATATAAGCATGTGTATTACGTACCCGCTGTAGGCGCTTAAAAGTACGTGGTCCAGCCCTGTTTAAAGCAGGACAATCTCAAATCCCTTTCCCGACCCCGAACCTTTTTACCCACAAGACCCTTTTAAAAACAAAGGTGTCGACAAGACTTAACTTTGTAAAAACGTGAACGAATGTTTTTGTCAGGATAGCTAGGGTCGAATAAATGGGTGAAACAAATGGCTCGTTTGTAAAATGTAGCTTGTGTTCATTAAGAAGGAAGAATAGCTTTGCGATCCTAATAATCTTAACGATACTTCTAAGATCCATTTCGGGAGAAAACTGTTTTCACTAACTGAATCTTAACAAATAAATCACTTTGATTTTGATGTCGATTGCTTCAGCATAATATATTCTCGGTTTATGGGTTTCGCATAAAAAAATAGTGCTATACGTCCCTCTTAAACCGCTGTCTATAGAAACTGTTAACTGTTCAAAATGTTATTTGTTTTAGAAGAAGGCAAAGTTGTTGTGTGACTCCTCGTGCTAATATAGATACCCGAGCTAGCTAATAATTTCAAAATTGAACTACAAGCGTAGCGAGTGGCTCGAAAAGTGGAAACTTGAGCGTGGTGAGGGTTTCCAGGCACGGGGCTTAAACAAACTTCGCTTCCGAGTAAAAAATGAAAATGTTCACCACACCATAAAGGAATACTCATTAAAATATTACAAATCAAATCTAAATGAACACAATTGAATATTTATCATTTACAGTTATCACTTAAAAGTCAATTCCACTAGTCAACATGAGGAAACAACTCAAAATTTGCATCACAATAGTTTGCCACTCTTGTGGATAAAATGCTACCTACTTGTCAATTTTTGAAGAAAAATTTTACTAGCCGGTGTGGTGAAGTAGTTATTAACAATACAAGTGCAGAAAATAGGAAATTCACAACGAGTGGTGATAAATTAAAATACGACCGAAGGGAGTGTTATATCGACATTGCGAACTACCTTTTCTCACGTGTATCGTACAAAGTTTTACAGTACATATGGCTCTTTAAAGTTTCGATATATGCACGGAAAGTGCTCATTCCAAAGCCGAAAAGTAGCGCCATATGTACTGTAAAATCTATTTCTCTAGCGATCCTCCTCCACAAGTTCATACATTTCGTTCGTAATTTCTCACCGCGCGTGTTCGTTGAGATAAAAGCCGTCTATTCACGAACCGCTTTATATTTGTCTCCGTTGTTCGCTTAGTACATACATTAGGAATGTACGTAAGATTGAAACTGGTAGAGAAATAGGAGTTTGAACTTTGTGAATTGCTATAGTCAGGACAGCCAATATGTGCCTATTGAGCTAGATATTAGCTACTCCAAGTAATTAGATTTCTGTGCTGCTTTACCCCTTCGTGTGCTGAATTCCCGCAGCGGGAGGGAAATAAAATGGCCACGTCTGTCGGCCTCCATTATGTACACTGACACATCTATCGGGGGTTGGGCGGATTTCTATAAACATAAAAGTTTGTTGATGATACTGATCAACTGTAGCTTATCCTTGCCTAATGATATCGCATTGTTATATGTTAGAGCAGTGCAGGACCTATTTTTGGCACTCAATTTTCGATCAAGAGAGGGTTACTAAAAATGTCCCGCACCGGGACACCAGCAGACGCGCCGATATTCCTCACTTCTGCCGCTTCTGCTAAGTGTATTCTGTGTATTTTCTAATCGAACAAACTTTACGATCTTGTATAATAACGAATTAACGTGTAAATATAGTGTAAAGTCCAAATTGCTCTATATATGGTTACGTAGACGTGATCATTTTAGGGTAAAAAAGAAAAGAAAAAGAGAAAGAGAAGAAAATAGCGTACTCACATCTTGAAGGCCGGCAACGCATTACTAATCCCTCTGGTGTGGCGGGTGTCCATAGGCGACGGTAATCCCATCAGGCGATTTGTCTGCTCGTTTGCCTCCTATATCTTAAAAAAGCCAAATCTTTTGGATTTTTAATCGGTGTTTATACATAATTATATTTTGGTATATTTATATATGTATGCGTAATCTCATAACCATTTAGTAACGCCGGAACTTGAACTGTTGAGTGACTCATCAAAATATTAGATTTGCTACAGTAGGTTTTTTGGCATAGATCCATTTTTAATAAACATCGCTATGTGAACCGTTTTGTTTTTCTTATTCCACGAAGGTGATGAACAAGCATACGGCCCGCCTGATGGTATGCAGTCACCGTAGCCTATTGACGCCTAATATATGCGCGTTGTCGACTTTTTAAAAAACTGTACACTCATTTTTTGAAGAACCTCATACTGTAGACCCTCGGGAAAACCTCGTCAGGAAGCTCATTCCACAGCCAAAGCGTCCGCGGAAGGAAGTTCCTCTTTAACCGCATAGTGCGCGACCATTTAGGTTCTAAGGTGTGAGGATCGCCGACGGCGAGGGGTGCGTTGATAGAAAGTAGACGTGGGCATCATGTTCATTAATTCTTCAGAGCACAACCCATTGTACAAGCGGTAGAACTGTACCTCTAGTGTAAATTTATTCGATAGCGTAACGTGATGTATGCGTTTGCGTTGTCTCATTTTGTATGGGATTTTGAGTTTCCAAAACGTTCCGCTTTGCACGCTGTTTCTAAAACCCATACTAAATGACACTTAACGCAAACGCGTAACATAACGTCACGAAATCGAATGGGCTCTGTAGAACACACACAAGAAGGCAAAGTTAGTCACTAAATTAAATTGTAAGATATTATAACTACCTACAGATATGGCATATCTACCCTAAAATAATAAAAAAAATGCATACAACGTCACGGCAGCGTCGGCAGCACACACACAGAATTTGTTTATTGTTTACATACACCTCTCGCTTGCGTCAGATGCGACTAAGAACAACTTGTGCTATCGTTACAAAGTAGGTGCTTCAGTTTTCAAACACTTAACCTATCTATATAATATCATTGTTTTCTACTGACCTAAATAAAATCAAACAACTAAAGGGTTGAGTTTAAAATTTATGACTACACAAATTCAAAAGGTCAGTGGGTTAACGAAATAAAGAACCGCATTTAAAACCATTGTCACCTGACCGCAGATTTGTTAAAAGCATTTTTAATGGCCCGACGCGGGACAAAGGAAATGAATTATGGCCCGAAAACGCCTTTTAATTGTGGATTGGCCGAAAACCGAAAATTGACCGAGAATTATTTGCACAGGCATACAGTAGTTCGAACGCAAGTGGAATTTGTTGCTAGAAAAATAGTTGCAGTAGAAACTTAGCCTGGCCTAGTGCCTGGTGTACAAGCGTGTATGTAGGTATAGCGTCGCGTAGTGGCGAGTATAGACATACATATAGATAATTTCTTGCATAAGTATCTCCTGAAACAGGAGTTCGAGTAGCGTATGGACGCCACTTAAATAATGATGGCATTATTCTTTATACATTATTGAGTATGTATAAAATTTATAGTAGTATATTAATTACATAAATTTTAGTAATTTATCACTTCTTTTCGATAGTTCTAATAAATATCATCTTTGCACCATTTTTAAGTCTCTGTATAGCCCGATGGTTGACTGGTAGAGAATACTATTAGGCAGTAAATCCGCCATTTGTACATTAATATTTTTTGTATTTTGTCCAATAAAGTTTAAATAAATAATTATGTACTTAAATAGTTAAATAAACCTCCATAAGACAGGAACAAATATTTGTGATAAACCTGGGAGCTTCGTAGGCAGGGTCACTACCGACTACGCAAGCAGGCCGTTAAAAAGCTTTTAAGTCACTTAAATACTATAAGCTCGATCTATTTCTCTTAAAACCACAATGACAGACATATTACCTAACTATTAACACACACCGCTGTTTACGGGAGCCAAAAACTCTACACAACCCCAGGAAGGGTTGCTCCGATCATTACAAAGATAAGATAGATATATCCTGTAGATATATTATTATGGTAAACATGGAAATGCTATCAACACTATTCTACTTGTTTTACACGCTAATCCTTTCAACGGTAGGGCTTCAAAGTCGTTTGATTTGTGTTGTATTTACATTATACAATCCTGAAATAACTCTGTTTAACAAAGGAGTGCCGACTGCTTTAGTGCTATTAACCCGGGACTATAGATAAAAAAAAACATTTGCAAGAACATTAAGGTAAATTTACGATTTAACTCACGTATTTTTAGTCAATCGTGCGACATGTATCGGAGAGGCTATTATCTATATAGTGCAAGTGGATGTCATTCCAGAATCTAGATCAGAGCCCAACTGGGGAAGTACCTCCACCTTACAGAAAACCGAAGTCAAATAACACTAGACCCTACTCATAGGCGACTGCCATCTGACCTTCCAACCCAGAGGGTAAACTAGGCCTTATTGGGATTAGTCCGGTTTCCTCACGATGTTTTCCTTCACCGAAAAACGACTGGTAAATAAGGAATGCTATTTCGTACTTAAGCTCCGAAAAATTAATTGGCACCGGGGTTTGAACCCGCGACCTCCGGATTGCAAGTAGCGCGCTCTTATCGCTAGGCCACCAGCGCCTTATTATTATTTACCTATTTATTCTTGGAATCTGTAATTCATATTAAATTTGTTAACCCTTTTCCAGGCAAAGTAGGATTTATCGACCACATACGCGCCAATAGAATTTCAACTTTATTAAATTCCGATTAAAGGTTCAAATTAGATTACACGTTCGGAAAATGAGACTTGCCTTCAAATGAATCATCAAAGGTGGATTGGGAAATCCTTGTGCGGCCTGTAAAAGGGTTAAGAGCATGGTATCAAGATTTAAAAATTTTGGAAAATTTACTTAAGTAAGTACCTACTAATATTATTTCTCATATTTATCTTATTATTTATATTTGTTTGTTCCTATTAAATAATATTTTTTGGTAAATAATTATCAAAACGACTTATAGTATAATAAATCTTAACTAAAGAAAAATAAATGATCTTGTTTTCATAGTTATTATTCATACGTCATATACATTGTTTTTTTACAAGCTAGAATAATCGGAATTATTTCTGCAATCAAATGAAAATTGAATAAAGATATAGTCGTTTATTGAGTAGACTGAAACACGGTTTAAGTATAAAATGAACCTACTGTAAATACTGTTTCTCTTATAACATTTTCATGGATTTGGCTGAATCTAAGCGTTTAATACTAAAACGATTTAAACGCCCACACTGTTTTTAATAAAAAGTCTTTTTTCCTCTAGTTGATTGGGAGATATTTTATTCGCAAAGGTTGAAGGTCGCTCTGCCTATGGGATTCCGGATTTAATAAGTCTGCGTAAAAGGATTTTGTATGAAAATTAAATTTGTGAGTTCCGTTATGGTTTTTGGTGGAAATTCACCCTTTATTTTTGTACGTTACATATTACATGATTTAATCCCGTATTTCCTCCTAAGTCCCGTGTTCCTTTTAAAAGGACAAAATCGAATCGAATTTTGAAATATAACGGAACAGAAGAAGGTTCCAAATTCGAAAGCGCAAAAATGACTGGATTTTAGGAGAAAGCTAATAACTATTCATAATGTCGGTACCCAGAGAATAAAATGGGGACTACACGTTCGTATGAAAAAGTAATCGTCCACTTTTCTCTTAAGGCTCGTAGATTCGTGTTCTCTCACTCTCACTGAGCATAAGTGTGAACGAGATGGATGTGCATGCTCGGCACCGCAAATATCATGTTTTTGAATTTTAATTTGTTGTAAGCTTTAATAAAAAAGAGTATTCGATGAGTTCTATCAAAATAAAATTGCGTATATTTAGAAGCAATCTTCATATTTTTAGCTTTTGTGTAAAAATTGTTATAAATTTTTCAAGTGCGTTTGTGACTTACATAAGTTACATATGTTCGGGGTTCTATTGTATCGAGCGAAAGTCAAAAAATCAGGATTCGAATCGATGACGTCCCTAGAGAAAATTCTCAAGATTTTTAACTAAATAGGGTATTTAATTGACAGTATTTTAAATAAATAACGAAATAAAGCACCACAACATTAATAGACAAACTTAGACAGCAGTTATTTTTAGACAATATTAATATTTTATAATTCGTATAGTACTATAAAGAGTGCATAATTTGACCGTGACGTCATTTGATAGTGTTTCATATAAATTCCATAGTAGCAAATCGTTTTGACAGCTCGAAAAAAGAAACTGATTTGGGTAGTTGTCAAATACCCTATTTATAAATGGCAACCGTATTGTGTACAACCGTATTGTGGCAAACCGGTATGAATTTTCAAAAACTCCTGAACCTCCGTAGGTTTCATCACACTTGCTCGAAAAATTGCTTATTTCATGGAGATGTACTGAAGGACAAAGGCCTATTTTAATCCCGTGGGAGTTATGGATTGTGAAAAAAAAGCTTTTTTTTAAATTATATCACTTTTTTATACAAACCAAGTAGCATTAATGAGTTTTACTTTTAAAATAATGACGTTTATTATTTAATATTTTTGTTTATGTTTCAAATTAAATAATTCGATTATTTTAACAGCCGTTCAAAATATTTTTACATAATTTTTTATCGTGGCTGAATGCCGAATAGGTCTGTGCCCTCGATGCTAACCTGTCAAGAAATTACAAAATGGCGGACGAATGTTTGATTTAAAATTTAGTTTTTTCTTCGCAAGCGTGATGAAAAATATTGTGTGTAACTCCGGGGGTAAGAATATTGTAAACTCGGGTCTTTAATTCCCTCGTATCCGAAATTTCACTTACCCCCCTCGTTGCACAATGTACTATTATATGTAGGAAAGCGCAAGCCATTAAAAGTTTTATGTCTATCGTAATAAAGTACATTTGTATCACTTTTATAGCGAAGATATCTTAGTCTAGTGAATTAGAGATTCCTGGGGACGAGGGATTGTAGATAAGCCAAGGGTGATTTATACTTAATCCAGCCTAATCTAATGATTCTGTCCCTTTCTAACGCGTTACTAGCAGTGAATACGAGGGAGATGGAACGATGTAATTCTTATCAGCGTGCGTGTTTCGAAGAGCTTTTAAAGTGTGAGTGAGTTTTTGTAAGATGCAAGTTAATCTATATGAATATTTCACCTTGCAAATGCATTTAAGATACAGAAATCTCATAAGAAACTAAATCTGTATATAGTGTGTGAATCCAATGCGAGCGATAAATTAAACCAGATCTAGAATTTATCATGTGTGTGCCCTCTGTTCTTTTCAAAACCCTTTTAAAAACCTTTTTCAATTTAAAAGTAAATAATTTTCACTCTAATAAAGTCATAATTTCTCAAAGAGGACATTCATTACGAACATCCTTTTAACTTTCACGAAATATTTAATTTTAAGGGCGTACCAGGAATTTTCACGTTTTAATATAGGGTTATTAAGGGATATCTAATTATTGAACAAGTAATTAAAAGGAAATTTGTAATAATTATGCTTTTAAATCGGTTTTCGCTAGAAATGTGCAAGTTTCAGAACATTATTAAAAATTCAGGAACAATCTCGGAAGTTTCTGAAAACTTACACGAGAATTTAATGCTAGTTTCCAATCAGAAAGATTCTTGTGGGAATCAAAAACTATCTTTTCTCAAGCTTGCAATGAAATGTTGACATGACTTCAAATAAAGGAAAAAAAAAACTATATTATTAACTTCATAAAAGCATATCAAATATTCTAATCAATTGCAAACACTATAAAACTTAAAACCTAAATCTAAAAATAAATAATTAGGTCAAATTAGGTCCAGAAATACATGTAGCGCGATGAGTGAATATTTCTTTTTTTTCTGTTTTAATGTTTGTTTTTTATTACTTAGGGGTTGTCAAAAGGGAAACGAACATTTTATTATTTTTGCGCTGCGACGCACAGTTGAGGAGATATAAGAGCCCTATAAAGATTTCTGCTTGACTGAAAAAAAAAACTCTTTATAGATCTGTATCTCCCAAACCGTGGATCTTAGCGCAGAAAGAATATATGATTTCTTCCCATTTGTGATGTCCCACGCACTGAATAACCTGTCACATTAGGACATGAAACAATCATCATTATATTTTTAATATTATTGCAAGTTTGAGAAAAGCACTATACAAATCTCGGCGAGAAGCGGGGTTGCGGGCCGCGTATCCCTATCCGACCTCGCTACGCTCGACGGTCTATATCTACTAGGCCTGCAACCCTTCGTTTCCCGGCCTCTATAGAAATGTACTATTACGAGTTGATTGCTATTTGTAGTAACTATTTGATGTCAAGTTGATTTCATTTACGCTTTGTTTGTGGAATTAGTTCTTCAAAAAAAAAAGGATTGTACAGGTTTTTATAGGATGTAACACTCCTGGAGTTGCATACGTCCATAAACTACTGTGGCCAGTTACGATGCGGGTCAAAAACGACGATGTAAGCGCGGCGCATGGCGGCTAGCTTAAAGATTATCTCCATGTTTTAATCAAACGGTATTAACATAGGGAATATATTTGTTACTGGTAATGTATTCAGTGATTAGACAGTACGCTTGTAAAGCATAGGCGACAAGGGCACTGGGTTGAATGGTGTCATGCAGTAACGTTAAGCTTGACCAGTATCATTTCATTTACTAGCACAGACCAGAAATATATCAGCATTGTGTTTTTAGTAGCCGAGCATTACGAGTGTGATTGGACAGTACGCTTGAAAAGCATAGGCGACAAAGGCACTGGGTTGGTTGGTGTCATGCAGTAACATTAAACTTGACTTCGTCTATCGTTTCGCACGTCACCGCCAGAAATATAACTAAGGTGCGTTGTTTTTAACGCCCGGTGTGTCTGTGGCGCCGTAACTCTTAAACTAGTGAACAGATTTGGATGAGGTTATTTTTCTTTGAAAGCGGTTTTCTAGCGGTGGTTATTAGACATGTTTTATCCAAATCGGATTGTTTGTTTGTTTTGCATTTTTTTTTTATTACTAGTTATTGTTATTTGTGATATAGGTCGGTGAGAAAATTTGCACGCAATACAATTTACGGGAATCATAAGTAACTTCCTCCTCCTTCAACCACAGCCTCGGCAAATAATAGTAACATAAAATATATTATCGGTAAAATTAATTATCTTCACGAATTACTGCATAACACCATCCACGGCGCTAGTGTCGGCTATCAAATGAGGCATTCACACGCAAATCGAACATTCTATAAGGCAAATGAGCCAACTATTCTAATTTGCCGACGGAACACTAATTTATTTCTTGTTTATGCCGGTTACCGGGTTTTCATTAAAATTCCTTTTTAGCTCAAATAGAATATTAGAGAGATTTATTATGAAAGATAGTAAGACTTTAGTGGCGCTGTTTAAATTAGTAAATATATATATTTATAGATTAACGCGAACTATTCGTTGAAATTTACCTAATACGTATAATTTTATTACTGTCTTTGTTTATACTTCAATAACTCCACAGTATATCGTATACATATATTCTGCTGTATAGAAAGGTACCTCTTTTATTTTATTATATTATCAATGGCTTTTTTAATCCCTTTTCCGCTTAATTAAAATATCAGACTAGTGATTCTTTGAGCTGTATTCGTGTCCTGTCTTATTAGAACACTGTAAATGTACCTATGCGCCTTCAGAACTTTTCAAGTACTCTTTTACATCACGTTATTTTTCCATTACGTTACTTTTCCATCACGTTACTTTTCCATCACGTTACTTTTTACCGCTCCATTGTCATTAAAACACATGATGAGACACATTGAACCCTTAGGAGGTTTTTGAGTTGGTATTTGGAGAGTGACGTCAAGACAAGTCAAAAGACAACTAAACTTCAACTTAACTTCTTTGTCTTTTGACCTGATGTTTGGTTCTAGGCCTTTAGCTGCTAATGTTAATGTAATTGAAGCGTTTTCAAATGGTACAATTACAAGGATACAGATAAACCGAATAATTCGGCCGATTTTTCGGTTCGGTAAGATCTGAACGGGACATTCGACCGAATATTCGTATTCGGACAACTCCATATTCGGCCCATCTCTAATAACAAACGTCACTTGTTACATATCACACTTGACCGAACATGCACGTAAAAAAACGGGTAAAAAACATGTCGCTCAGAAAAACATGTCATAATACCACACAGCCGGCAGACAATTTCCGTCAAAACGGAATAATCAAAGGAATCTCGTCTCGATACCGTGGGTTGTTTGATCAAAGCTCGACTGAACACACGGTGTTATCACTCGTTATCAATGTTTTGAGTTGGAGTCTTGCTATTGGTTCAGCGGAAGATACGGGCGAGTCGAACTAATGTTACGGGACCTCTAGATCTATAACATTATACGTAATAAGTATTTTTGGACTTTTTTCAATTAGAAAACTATTTTTCACCACGCCAGCTCGTAGAGGCTCTCTTTATACTTCAGAAACTGATGAGGAAGTTACGATTTATCCATAAGAGTGCCAAAGTAATTTAATGCAAATTTGAGTTAGCTGGTAGAATTGACTTTTAAATGATGATTTAGAATGATACATATTTAATAAAGTTATTTGAATTTGATTTGTATAATGTTTTACAATCATTATTAAAAATTTGGTGTTTCACTCTGGAGCAAAGCTTATGCCTTTAAGCAAGATTCGCCTTTCAAACCACGGGTATAAATATTAGCACAAAGGGTTTAGGGATTGTCTCCTTGTAAAACAAATAACTACTGATGTAAATGCATGCAGGCTGACAGACCGTAAAACAGGGCTATAACCGCGAAATTTCGACAATTGCGGGCATTTTTTTCTGTCACACTAATTACGTCTTAGTGAGAGTAAAAGAGAAAGATCCCCGCAATTTGCGAATTGCGGTTTTCGCGGCAGGTACGGAGGAACACGCGCGCACGCACGCACACACACGCTAGCACGCACGAAAAAAACTACATTTGACAAAATAACTTCTTTTAAACAATTATTGTTATCGTAATATTTTTTAAGTGTTTTTTATACGTGTTTAAGAGGGGGCTAACACAAAATCGTAGTTTTTATATTAAATTATCACACGTTCTAATCAAGGGCAAATGTCTTGAAAAAATTCACTCTGAAACTAGACTACTTTTGCGAGGGCAGACTTCAAGCAAAACCTTACAAGATTAAAGTTGTCTGGATAGAAAAAATCGCGAAAATATATCTAATTTTCATTTATTTTCGATTATATACCGTTACCCTGCATATCATAGCAATATAATTTTAGTATAAAATAGCTAGTAATATAGCCGAGGGATTTGACTAGCGACATTTTAAACACAAGTATACTTTTAGAGATATTAAGGCAAAACGTTAAATCCCGCGCGATCGCGTTATTTTCCGTCGTGCTTCTTCCTAATTTTCTGGCTTCACACTCCCTCCTAATCTCCATTTTTAAATAAAAGAATTCGCATTCAGGACATCCGCTAGCTGGTGCGGGTGCACGGAGCGGGCGCTCGCACGCGGGTGCCATTGTATTGTAGGTAAAATCCGTCGCACACATCCGCGCCAGTTTGTGTTGCTCAGTTTTTCAGTAAACCCGCTCTCCCGCTCCGTGCAAGCAGGGGCCCATTTCTCGAATGGTATTAGACTAATATTATCTATCAAATCAACATACAACTGTCCAATCGTATGGGTTACCATGACAACACACTAATAATATTAGTCTAATATCATTCGAGAAATGGGCCCCAGCTTGCGGACTTATACTGCCCTTATACTGGTTCACTAGATTCGACTCACTATGATACCTCATTTTTACCGCGATAGAAGCAACTGGGAACATTTTCCTTGAATCTTTGTAGCATCGTCTGAGCTTACTTCCTGTCTCGTCTCGTTTGATAGCAGAGGTTTGTCGCGTCGAATAAGTTATCACTTGTCATGTTGTGAGGGTGTCAAAGACATCTCATTACACTCGTAGGAACACTTTTATCTCAGGCAGGTGGTAAAAAAGTTACGCGATGATTTAGTAGAATCTAGCTGAGTTTTGGAAGTAAAACTAAATTATATGTTTCTATTTACCTTACTTAATATAAGGACATGTTTACACTTTAATTAGTTTTAAGTATCTAAGTCGGAGTTCATTCATTTGTTTGCTGTTAGTAGTTAATAATGATAATGAGCGGTTTGACAACATTATTTGTAATTAAGCTTCTGTACCGTTATTTGAAGCCTATTTAATATTTGAGAGAGCGATGCTGTTTGACGATGACGTAGCGGTTCACGATTGGCTGACACCTACCGTTTCCGATTTCCAGTTTTAATTTCCTCCACCAACGACCGTGGCGTTCTGTTTGTCGGAACGTTCGGTTCACTACAAAAAATTCTTAGAAATCCTTAGATTCATAGAATTTGTAAGTGCTCCGCGTGCTGAGGGCCTTACTTAGAATAATTCGCCATTAACCTAAATACTTAAAAAATACCGTCTTTAACATAATCGATAAACCCAATAGTCCTAGTTATATCATCAATCACTGAACTTGGTTATTCCAAGTGAAACTATAATCAGAGTGTATAGAATACCAGGCTTACTGAATCAATTTTAATGAAAGTCGTATATCAAGTAAAGTGTTATGGCTAGGGTTCAGAACCGGGAAATCCCGGTCTCGAAAGTACCGGGAATTCCCGGTTCTTTTGTCAGTAAAATGGAACCGGGTAACAAAATTTGATTCCCGGTTCTTTCGGTACTTTCGGGAATTTTATTTTTATTAAGCGATTCACACTACTATTTACTTATTTACTCTTACTTTAATTTTCCACACTTTCTACTATTCAAACATTCAAAACTAACGTGAATAATTCAGCGCTCGATATTACCAATAACTACCTACACTCGCTCGCTGTTGTTAGGAAGGAAAGTAAGTATATAGTAAGTCAAGCTTCCCCGCGCCTGCCGCGCATGCCCCGCTCGCGCGCCGCGATCTTTCGTTCACTCACTCAGTTTATATAAGATATTTATAAATATTTAAGGAATCTCAGGTGACTGGCTAATTTTTACCATTTTATTGACAGTTAACACTTACTTAAGAACCTAACAAAAACACTGTGATTGATTATAGTCTGATTTATATATAATAACTTACTACTAGGTATGAGAATAGAAAATAGTTTAATTTTGTTGCTTTTGAAAAATGTTTAAGATAATTCTAAATGTTTAAGGAATTTAAAATGACTACCTAATTTTGACCATTTTATTGACAGTAAATACTTAAGATCCTAAGAATAACACTGTGATTGACAATAGTCTGATTTATATATAATTACTTACTACTAGGTATGAGAATAGAAAATAGTTTAATTTTGTTTTCTTTAAAAATGTTTAAGATAATTCTAAATGTTAAGGAATCTAAGATGACTGCCTTATTTTTACCCTTTAATTGACAGTAAATACTTACTTTAGTACCTAACAATAACATAACACTATGATTAATTATAGTCTGATTTATATATAATTACCTACTACTAGGTATGAGAACAGAAAATAGAAGAAAAAAAATCGAATTAAAGTTACTTGAATACAGAATTTTAGTTTACTTTTGAAGCATAACCCTTGTTTTCTATGACAAAAACTAGCAAGAATCGAAAATACCGAAAAAACCGGGAAATCCCGGTTCCGTAATACAAAAGTACCGAAATTCCCGGTTCTCAAAAAGAATACCGGTTCCGAAAACACTAGTTATGGCCCGTATTATATTAAGTTATTATTAGACCATCTTGGTGAGTTTACGTTTGGGATTTTAGCGGTGTTTTTATTATTGATCCTCATTATATTTAGGAACCGACATGATTTTTCTACGTTGTTTATTAAAAGACATCATGATCATCATCTTCCTCGCGTTATCCCGGCATTTTGCCACAGCTCATGGAAGCCTGAAGTCAGCTTGGCAACGAATCCCAAGAATTGGCGTATGCAATCGTTTTTACTTAAGCAACTGCTATCTGACCTTCCAACCCAGAGGGTAAACTAGGCCTTATTGGGATTAGTCCGGTTTCCTCACGATGTTTTCCTTCACCGAAAAGCGACTGGTAAATATCAAATGATATTTCGTACATACGTTCCGAAAAACTCATTGGTACGAGCCGGGGTTTGAACCCGCGGCCTCCGGATTGCAAGTCGCACGCTCTTACCGCTAGGCCACCAGCGCTTCTATTAAAATACGCCATGATAACATGACAAAGCCTTACCACGACTGTATCAGTGTCAAACTGACGTATTTGCTAACGTCTGCGTAACTTGCTTTCTATTGGAAGCGTGCAAAGCGGGTGGTGGGAGAAGCTGGCACGATCACAGCGCTTGATGTGGCCAAATATGGCAAAAATGCTACGTGTGTGTCTGTCAATTCCCATACTATTCCGTTATTTTGTTCACGTTTTGTGCTTTAAAATCATATTTACGATAAAAATAGGTCACGATAGCTGATAAATGGTAAACTGCAATAATACGAGGGTCATGCCAAAAGAAGTTAGATACTCTATGGTCATTTGATCGATACTGGCCAGTTATACACCATTGTAAAGGTAGGTTATTTGCTAATAAATTCAAATATGGAACACTCGGAAAATGTTAGGATTCCTTTTTTAATTATTTTTTTTCTGGGTAATTTTGGAGGGAAATTTTCGCAACAATGGAGCTCACTCGACGTGATTTTCGTGTTATGATTTATTATGATTTTAAAAAAGGTTTAAAACCTCAAGAGTGTTTTGAACTTTTAGTTTCAACTTTTGGCGAGTCTGCTTGTTCACGTGCAACTGTTTTTAATTGGTTTGCTGAATTTAAAAGGGGACGAGAGACCTTTGAAGATGAGGCGAAGACCGGACGGCCGCCAACCGCAGTCACTCAAGAAAACGTACAGGCTGTGGAAAAAAATGTTCGTGCGAACCGACGAATTACATATGCAGAGCTCGAGCGTGAGCTGGGTATTGGATCAGCAGCATTGCAAACTATAATTCATTATCATCTGGCCCTTCATAAGCGTTGTTCAAGATGGGTGCCGCACAAACTCACCGATTTGCAAAAAGACCGCCGCGTAGATTGGTGCAAATTTATGATAGATAAATTCGACGCTGGCGAGAAAAAAAATGTATATGATATACTTACAGGTGACGAAACATGGCTATATAACTACGACCCCGAAACAAAGCGGCAGTCCACAGTATGGTGTTTTGAAGATGAGCCGACGCCAACAAAATGTCGCCGAACCCGAAGTACACAAAAACAAATGATTGCCTCATTTTTCTGCAAGACGGGACATATTGCTACGATAGTGCTAGAAGATCAAAGGACAGTCAACTCTGAATGGTATGTGACAGTTTGTGCCCCCAGAGTACTGTCAGCTTGGTGTGACAAGCGGCCGAAATCGGGAACTCAGCACCTGCTCTGGCACCATGACAACGCTGCCCCTCACACTTCTGCTAGAACACTTGACTATTTCAGCTCAAAAAACGTGACTATCTTGCCCCACCCGCCATATTCCCCCGACCTAGCCCCTTGCGATTTTTACTTATTTCCCAAAATTAAAGAAAAATTAAAAGGAAGGCGATTTGAGAACAAAGAAGATGCCCTGGCTGCGTATAATTATGAAATTTCTGAGGTATCTAAAGAAGAGTGGTCATCGGTATTTTCTAAGTGGTTTAGACGGATGGAAAAGTGTATACGTGTTCACGGTGACTACTTCGAAAAAATAGATAGCTGTAATAAAGAATAAAGTCGGTAACTTTTGAGTATCTAATTTCTTTTGGCATGACCCTCGTACTGGACGATAATACAGTAATAGAAAACTTTATATATTTCCAACATCGAGCTAGAAATTAGGCTTTTATATCATATAGTATTATTCCAGGCTTACCAACGTAACGGCTAAACATTTTAATTAGTCTATGTCAACGCAGAGTTTGGCTTGGATGTTAATAAAATAGTATGGCTAATACAGTGTACCAACATTAGGTAGTTGTAATATTAGTTATAATGACAGTTACTGAAAGCCCGTCAGAAACATACTTTTGGCACGCAGAGTTGTCTGTCGTTTGTCACAACAAACGTTGTGACAAGCGAAAGAACATATGTTTTAACAGGAAATGAGTGGATTAAAACCTGTGAAGAAGGGCAAAACTTTTATACTTGAACGCATCATACGTATACCCAGGAAGAGGATCACAATTATCACGAAGTGGGCCATCAAAACATAATGACACATACATTTTTTAATTGAATTTGTAACGAAACAACGACAAAGAAAATTAAAGCAAAAGTCAAGTGTGTTTAACATTAAAAACGAAAAAATTCCGCACATTGGTAACTGTATTATAGTAATCATTATTAAGGAATAATCTTTATTTTGTTGAGCTCATTATTTGACAGCTCCCCAGCTCCCCCTGCGAATGCTAAGCGGCGCTGTCATCGTGCACGCTCGCAATACATTTCGCTTGCTTTAATATGCCAGTATAAGCGAAATGCATAGAAAGCAAGTTACACTCACGCTAGCGAATACGTCAGTGTCACATCGCGAAACTTTCGTAATTGACGTAAAACAAATAACTTTACCACCTGAATAGGTCATGATTGCATAATGTTACAAATAATTTAATCTTCAGCAAAAATGCATAGACCAACAAAAAATTTCTAATTTATAACGAGCAGATTGCCGCCTCACAAAATATTGGGTTGAGGTGGCGATAGGCAGGGCCAAACAATCCATCTTGCCCCGTGGTCCTCGCTGCACGAAGGGATGTTTATGTAGTAAGTAGTAGGATGTAAAGTTTTCTGATTAAATAACAAAATATGGATCGGATGGTCTGAAATAAACAATTTTATTTATTTTTTAAGCCTCAAAAGGGTCTAGCAGGCTAAGGAAGGAGAACTGGCCCCATGACGAATATCGGATTTTTATAATGTCATTTGTTGGCTATCTTATAATATTAATATTACACCTTAACTTTCAGCCCCCCTATCTTGAACCGTCACCAAGATAATGTCAAAAACGTCATTTTATGGACATATTTTTCAGTCGTTTTTCTCCTGAACTATAAAAGGTAGAGCAATCAAACCAAATCATAGCTATTGTACAAATAATGAGTAGGAGTATAACTCAGTTTTTTTAACTCCTTGAAAAAAATATGATTAAAATGTCAGAGATTTTTTTGACAGCTCTTTTCAACAAACATTTTATTACTTTTTTCTAAATATAATAAAAAAGAAAATTAACTATGCCATTACCCATACCCCGGAAATAACGGAATTCAATAAAAACACGGTGTATGACTGCACTTCTGTCATAATAACCTAATAGTCCATTTGTACTTTCACATATTGTGCAATATGTTTAAATAAATAAATGTGTCGTTTCCAAGCAAAAAGTCCTTTGTCGATTGCCTTAAAGACACCTTGATATGACACAAATCTAGTCGTTATGGCAAGCGACCAAGTGGTACCTTTGACTAGACTTCGGCACAAATTACTCTATTCAATACAGTAAATCTCGAGCAGCGATAAGAAATATCACTAAGATGAGGAAGATCACTAAATCAATTTTAATGTTGGTCGTATTTCACGCTCAGAATGTTATCTTTATACTTTATATGCAGTTATAATTAGATCAACTCATTGTGTTTGTTAGTAGAACGTAGTAAATTGGTAACTAATTTATATTGCCATTAATTATGTAATAGGAATGGTTTAAAAGTAATGATTTATGTGAGTTTTTATGAAGAAATGTGTAAACTTTATTTTATTTAAGCTAAAGTTTACCTCCTTTTTTAAAACCGTATATTACGTTAGATTGGAAAGCTTCGAAATGTGGTGTTGGTGGAGAAAGGAAGGGATCAGCTGGTCAGAAAAAGTATTAAATGTGAGGGTTCTGGATAGGATTCAAGAGAAAAGAAAATATATATAGATGATGAGTACTAATTGAACATCTGCTACGACACGACCTGTTTCTTAAGAACATCATAGATGGAAAAATAGAGGGAAAGAGAAGAAGAGGAAAACCGAAAAAAATTTTTTTAATCCAATAAATGATAAGGTTCAGGTTAGGGTGGGCAACGCGCATGTAACTCCAGACTGCTTACCATTAGGCTGGCCGTATACTTGTTAGCTACCGACGTAGTATTAGAAAAAAATATGAATCCTGAGTTTTTGACTTTTTCTCGATAGATAAATCACGAACATAAGTCTAAAATGCGCTTTAAAAATATGTAAGAAATTTTGTACAAAAGCTAGAAATATCAAAATTGCTTCTGAAAATCGGCAATATTATGTTTGAACTCATCGATTACTCTTTTTTTATTTAAACGTACAAAATCTTAAAATTCAAAAACATGATATCCGCGATCCTGGGCACGCACATCCATCTCGCTCACATTTAGGCTCATTGAGAGTGGAAGAAAAACCCGAACCTTCGACTCCGGAACCGGGGCCTTAACTACAAAAAAAAAACTAACATTTATAAGTACAAACCACAAGGTGTTTTTTTTGTTATGATAGAGGATGCAAACGAGCAGACGGATCACCTGATTGTAAGCGATTACCACCTCGCATGGACACCTGCAACATCCGAGGGGTTTAAGTGCGTTGCCAGTATTTAAGATGGAAGTACGCTCTTTTTTTGAAGGTTCGACCTTTAGGTCGTATCGATACGGGAATACCGCAGGCGACAGGTCATTGGCAGATGAGGCTCCTCTATTTATGTTTTAAGCTAGGTACGAGTAATCTATGTTAATCGGCATTAAACTCCAAGACCGAGTGAGGAATGTCGAGATCCGACGCCGCACCAAGGTGCGAGACGTAGGTGACGTCATTACCAAGCTAAAATGGAATTGGGCGGAACATGTTGCCAGGCAGAGTGATGGCAGGTGGACCAAAATGTTGACAAATTGGTGGCCGCTTTCGGATGAAAGAAGCACCTGGCGTCCGTTGGCTCGTTGGGTGGATGACATTCGAAAAATCGCGGGACACTTCTGGATGCGACTGGCCCAGGACCGGGATAAGTGGCGTACACGAAGAGAGGCCTATGCTCAGCAGTGGGCAACTGGAGGCTAAAAATGATGATAGTGATGATGATGATCTGGATAAGTATTATCTTAGAAACTGGTTATTGTAGTACTATCTCCTGGCGTTTGAAGACACCCCTGGTTTGAAATTTATAAACAGGATTTCCTTTGTGTTATATAATAACTTTTTTTGAAATATTGCGATATTAAAGTTCAGTCACATACTCGTACATATTTCTTAAAACCGTTTCAATCTGATAGACTGACAGACATCTGACCGTTAATTATTACCATGAAATATTACTAAATAATTTTGTCCGCCAGCAAAAAAGCTCTCAACATAAATAATTATACAAAATACTTCATTTCATTAACAATACGATGTTAAATAAAAACTGGAAAACAAGTATCCAATTGAAATCCCACGCGACGCGACCCTACATTAAATAATGTTCCAAGTTTCTATATAACACAGGGCCGATTCTGTGTTACAAATTTTAAAAGACTTCCATCTTATTGGAGACGACTTCGATACGTGTCAAAAAGCAGCTCGCGTGCACCGATACCTTGCGCGTTGGAGGACCAAATTTGAAAACTTAAAGAAGAAAGTGGAGGACCCTCGCGTAATCACCTTTTCATTCAAACGTAGTCCTCATTTTCCTCTCTGGATAATATCATTATTGAAAATATTTTCCATAATGTCAATATCCACCACCACACCGAACGGGTTTCATGTTCAATTCTTTCACTGTCCAGGCAATCAGACCAGGCAATCAGACTTTGGAACGTTCTCCCACTCTCTATCAGACAAGCGCAGACCAAATTCACATTCAAGCACATGTTGCGCAAGTATTTCCTTGACAAACTTTCTTCTTCATCAACTTAATGATTCACACTTGGTATAATTATGTATGTATTAATATATGTATGTTTATTTGTATTAAGTATATGTGTAAGTTTATCAATTAGAATATGAACATGTTGCAAAATAGAATCGGCCTCTAAGAGCCCTAAAAAATCTACGACACTTTTTTAAAAATGGCCTATGTCTGACAAAATGGTTGTCCGCTTAGACCTTTGAGGGTATAATTGGGTGTAATTAATTTTAATTAGGAACATTTTTTGGCGAGGTTTTATGTTTTTACGGTAAATTGGGTCTGTACTGGTAATGAAGTATTGTAAGATAGGGACTGTGGAAATAAAGAACCTTCTTTAGCTCTCGCATAAATCCTTATTATAAAATCTAGTATACTAATTAGTTAATTAGGTTGACTGGAAAACATCCCGTCGACAAAATGAACAATTTTGTCGTTTTGTTTTTTGTAAAAATAAAGAGTATTTCTTAAACACTATTAAGAGGATATGCCACGGCCGCTTCTCCATGCATACGTAGTCCCCATTTTCGTCTTTGGATATTGACATTTTTTTTACATATTTTGATGTATATTAGCCATAGCTATGCCTCTGTTTGTTTATTTATTTATTTATTTATTTATTTGTGTAATAATTGGGAGCGATAAAAAGATTTCATAAAAATGTTTAAATGCTTCTAATTTTTATAATAATTAGAGATTCGAAAAAAATCAAACATACCTATGCTTGCATAGCTGTGATTAATATGAACAAACCGTGTCAAAATATTTTTAATAATGTTTTTATCCACAATCAACCACCTACAAAGGTGTGGATCATTTTAGGTGTCTTGGTTGCACAATAACTGATACCAACCGAAGGGAGGAAGAGATAGATCTACGAATCCAAAACGCTTTAAGATGCTCGGCAGCGCTCCATCGAGTTTTAGTGTCCAAACTGATCAGTAGACCAACCAAGGTTCGTGTCTACAAGATTGTAATTAGGCCAATTTTGATGTATGGGTGTGAAGCTTGGACTCTGACTCAGAAAGAACAGAGCAAGCTCTTAGTGGCGGAGAGGAAAATCTGGCAGAAGATTCTGGGACCTATCAGAGATGAAGATGGAGCTTGGAGGCGTAGGAAGAATAGGGAGCTAGAGGAGCTGGTTGCGATGCCCAATATAATTGGCGAGATCAAAGCCACACGACTCCGCTGGCTCGGTCACCTAGAGAGGATGGGAGAGGATCGTGCCGTGAAGAGCGTATGTGGGGCACCCGGGTGGAAAACGTCCGTCTGGGCGTCCCAGATACCGCTGGAGTGACGAAGTCCTAAAAGGCCTGTTCGCCCTCGGAATACCCAACTGGCGTGAAGTGGCGCAGGATAGGGCAGAGTGGCGCTCTATTGTGTCAGAGGCCAATATCCTGTTTGGGTCACTGAGCCAGTGAAAGAAGAAGAAGAAGAAGATGTTAATATCCAGAGAGGAAACTGAGGATTTATGAAAAGGCGGTTTTGGCGCGGCCGTGGCCTACGAGTATCCTCTTAATCTTAGATTGACTTATTTATATGGTTCATTTAAAAAATGTTGTACCGGTAAAATAACACAAACTAGGCGAGTGAGGAACTTCAACTTCAACATTTATTCAGCAAATAGGCCACAAGGCCACTTTTACACGTCAACATGGAATTTACATACAAGCAAAAACAAGCACATCAACAGTTAAGTATAAAATACAATTCATTGAAAGTATTAATGCAAACTACTTAAAGTATTATTGTTTAAAGAAAAAGTAAGTGAATTATTAGACTACAATTTTTAAAATGAACCATCTGCCCATATCCCCCGAAAAGGGGGTAGGACCCCTGAATTTTGCTAGGACCCGGCAGATCCTCATTTCTAGTGCCAAGATAGAGATAAAAAAAAACAAAAATTGCTATTTTTCCTGTATTATAGTGACCGTTTTATAATATATTTTACAGTACATATGGTGCTACTTTACCACACTAGTGAGAAAATTAGCATATTACGTTACTGTGTCAAACATTTAAAGGGCCATATGTACTGTAAAACGTTGTACGATACATGTGCGAATAGGTAATTCGCACTTGAATCTTAATGTACTATTCTTCTGTGGCCGACTATCACTTAAAACATACCTTCTATTGAAAGAAGTCCTTTGTAGCACAAGAGCTTAAAACACTTGCAAACCCACCACAAGCATTCAACCATTCATTACACCACTAATTGGTTTTTAACGCTTGCTAACAAATGTTCGTTGCAATTAGTGCAAGTCTTCAGATAGGGACAGAAAGCTGTTTTTCTTTAAAAACGTAGGCCATTACATAACTGTGTATTTTGCGAAACTCGTATGGATGTTTTTTTACGCACGAAGGGAAAAAAATTAAAGGAGAAAACAGGTATATGCATCGAATTCACACATATCCTTTCAATATTTGAAGTTGAATATTTGTGGTTGGTAGAGAATGCCGTGTGGCATAAGTCCGCTTTTTGTAATTGTATATTTTTTATTGTGCAATAAAGTTTAAATAATTAAGTAAATATTTTTCTGTTTAGTTAGGCTATTGATTGACTGGTAGATAATGCAATGGGGTAATAAGTCTGCCGGTTCTACTTTTATAAAATTTATTTAATTATGAACGTGTCTATGTGTCTTATTACTGTCTTATATATATCTTTGTATTTTAACTTACAAATCGGGGGTATAATATACATATTTCAAACTGCTACATGAAGATTGAAACATAATCAAAAGTACTCCGAACTTTTTAAGAATGTTTTCCTCGAAGCGTTAAAATGTCACCCCCGTTCGACGAAAATAAATGACAGCGTGAAATTACGGAGTAAGTAATACGCATATTTAGTCCACAAACTTTTTCCCGCCTGGCGGAAACGGCGGTGGATGTTATTGGTTTCCAAAGACTGTGCGTTTCCATACGTTTTTTTAATTTTTCATATGCATTTATAAACAAAAAGTCTCTAGAACAACAATTTAAAACATATTTTATTATAAGCGACAACTCAACTCATATGGCATTTAATATTAATATTTAATAGGAATAGGACAAAATAAGTCAAATAAAAGGCTTATTATATTTATACCTAAATAATTTATTTACTTATATGAAATTAACCCTTTTTTTACTGGCACAATTTACAATTATTTCTTTCTAGTTAGACGAGTAGATGACAGAAGCGTTCTATTACCTACTGGAGTAAGTAATATGCATATTTAGTAAAAACTTTTTCTAGCTTTGCGGAAACGATGTTATTGGTTTCCGAAGACTGCGCGTTTCCAATGTCGCTCTCAAGGCGATAACAAAAGATATATTTATATATTATAACAACAACAAAAGATATATTTATACATTATATATTTCGTTGTCTAAGTACCCTCAACACAAGCCTTATTGAGCTTACTGTGGGACTTAGTCAATTTGTGTAATAATGTCCTATAATATTTATTATTTATTTATTATTGTCAATGATGGGAGCGACTACAAAGTCTTTGCAAAACTGTGTTTGTTTAAAGCAGAATTCTACTCAAAGTATATCGCAAAATGCGCTTATGGTTTTTATCAACTCTCTCAACCTAATAGCATATAAAGTTGATATTACAAAACAAGTTTAGTCATAAACTATGCACACATCCTAGTTAACACGTAAACTTTAAGTTTCCTTACTTACAACTAATTACCTAGGTTTTATAACGTAGATCACTTCACAGTAGACAGCTTATACAACAAATCGCGCTCGACATGCATTACTTAGTTTTCGGTATTTTCTTGGCATAAACCTATTTCACTGTCCTATTAGTGGCGGTCTCTTCAGCTGTCAAAGCCAATTGAGGCTTTGGAAGCATTTAGAATTTATGTTATGACGTGGCTATTCTGAACTATAAACTGAAATAGATGTCATATACGAAATAAAAAGTGACCGAGGCTTCGAGTACCTAGGGATCGAACCAGCGTCCTTTGCATTTGCTGCTATTCTGTTAGTAAAAGATTGACATACATTTAGCTAAAGGGTTATTACACACATGTTGTATTAGTTCCAATTGAGTGCTGTAATTCACAACGTCGTCCTTCGCAAGAATCATGAGTGTCTAATAAGTGTGAACACGGGGTCATCGTATATATCTTACAAACTAAATAACTTAAAACTAAATTATAGGGACCATAGTCCTATCGCAAAAATTAATGAAAAATAAATCGTACAAGTCACGCAAAATATTTAGCTTAGCTCGGAGAATCGCTCATTTTCTTCATACTGCTATGTCTATTGGAGGTAGTCTAAAATGTATACTAAACTACATTGTACGAACAATCTTGTAGAATATAGCGAAGTTTCCAGAAGATATTGCGATGAAGTTGGTAGGAGAAGTAAATTAAAGCGTAAGTATAATGTAATAATGGTCTTAAATAACGCTCATACTACAATAAGGAACTACTTACATATTTTTTCTTTATATAAACAGTAATATTACCGTTTTTCTATCTCAGACAGCACTCTATCGCTATGTAGCCTTTTTTATATAAAGTTTCCTTAAGATATAGGAACCATATTTTTTCTAATGATGGCTTGATGATAAAAAACCGCATCGAAATCGGTCCATCCACTTGAGAGCTACGTCGCCACAGACAGACAGACATAGGCGTCAAGTTTGACCTTCTTGGGGGTAAAGAATAGCCTCTTTTTTAACCTTACTAATTCTCTCCCATCGCGTATCGTATCGTCCTATGGAAACAAATAACACATGAATAAGCAACGGAGACGAAGAGAAAGAACCCACTCTTATTCAAATTGGGTGTGTACTTCCTCTTCTTTATAAAACGTCATATCTCCATCCAACTCCTTAAGCTAATACGCCCTTCTTACATTAACTAATCCGAGTAAAAGTAATTTACTGAAGGACGTATTGGTAATGTAAATGCAGTGGCTGATACGATGTTTTGGTATTTGGAGTAGGTAATTGATGTCGCTTGCCTTAATGTCCGCGTGCGATTTATGGGCGACTTAAGGATATACACATATTGTTGTATTTATGTATTTGTATTGTATATAATGTACTGTATGTTGTACGTTATGTAACTTATGTATCCCTAAGAATTCTTTTGGTTTATTAAACATTCCTTTTTGTTTAAAGACTTTTCGTAGTATGGAGAATGGACGAAAATTACATTACTATCCATATTTTTGATACAGAGATCGAAACTATGAAGTATTCATCTTAATTTTAAATTTATGATTTTTTCTATTAGACCTATTTAAAAGTATTATATGTATCTACGTAGAACTATTGGGGATGATATAAAAGAAATAAATAAATATTGGGCATTCTTCCAAAACTCAAGTAAGCCCCAAAGTAAGCTCAATAAGGCTTGTGTTGTGGGTACTCAAACAACGATAACTATAATATATTCATACATAAATACGTAGAAAACACCCATGATTAGGTACCTACTCATCCCTGTCTTTAGCGTAACAACAAACACAATAATACGATATAAGCTTAATATTGAAGTGAACTTACAACTTATTAATTTATACAGTACAGGAGTAGATTTTGTGAGCAGGTTTATTAGTTTATTTGTGAAATGTTCAAAATGGTCGAAATTGGCATAAAGGATTTAAGTCATCAAGTATTAGCGTCTGTCATTTACGGCTATTGCGAGTATACTGTGGTAATGACTCCAAGAAGTAAGTATTTTATGTTTCACAGCGCCAATAGTTTTAAATCTATTTAACTTTGAATTTAAATTTAAACATCCAAACTCGCAAGTACCTATTTTATGCCCACTTGTGTCGCTTTAAACTCGGATAAGACCAATCAGCTCTCTTTGGAAATATCCTACCTTTTCTTGGTACCAAAATTGCAAAATCTGACGGTATTATCTGAGCTTGAAGTTAAGCGACTCATAGTTTATGATATCCTTTCATTGCTCCATTTGGAATTTTGAAATAACCACACGGTATAAGGGTCTCTTGAAAACCCTTCGGTGGTAAACCGCTGAATGTAAAGGTACATCTTGTTTGTTTAGTACCGGATCGCTGTTTTGGATATCTTAATATTAATTTATTGCATAACAAGCGCATACGTTAAATAAGGTCAATACTGGGATAAGTGTGGCTGCGGGATAAATCCGATAAATGTAACTAGAGTAACTACTAGCTAACTAGCTTCCAAATCGAGGCATGTTTACACATTGATTAGTGTATATTGCGAGTTCATACATTCTGTCTGGTCTAGTGAGTAGTTACCATGTCTATGAATTCAGGGTATTTATTTGTGTGATGAGCAGTTATTTGTTGCTGAGTCATGGATGTTTTCTATGTATCTAAGTATTTGTATACACATTGATTAGTGTATATTGCGAGTTCATACATTCTGTCTGTCTGGCCTAGTGGGTAGTTACCATGCCTATGAATACAGGGTACTTATTTGTCTGATGAGCAGTTATTTGTTGCTGAGTCATGGATGTTTTCTATGTATCTAAGTATTTGTATTTTACATATATCGTTTTCTGAGTAATACCAACGACACAAGCTTTCTTGAGCTTACCGTGGGGCTTAGTCAATTTGTGTAAGTCCCTTTCATATTTATTTATTTATTATTTATTTATAGTTTGTATTGAGAGTTATGCTTTGATCTCACAGTGAACTGTAATCAATGTGTAAACAGGCCTCGGTAAACAGGCCACTTACCCGTAAATAATTGAAATATGCAGTTTTCTTTAGTCTTGGCGCGGCTTCATGTATTTGTTTTTATAAATTCTACCTTGTTTGATTCCTGGATTAGCTGGACCTTTCCTGAATTGGAAGATTTTTGAAAATTGTAATGCTGTTTTTCTTATATCTCAACAAAGGTAGTGATTCTTAAGAACTATAATAATTATTAGTACTATACTACTAGTAAGCGGTATTTCCGGACCGATATGACCTGAAAACCTTCAAGAAAAGAGCGTACTCCCATTTTTTAAGCCAGCAATTCACTTGCAAACGCACTGGTATTGAAGGTGTCCATGGGCGACGGTAGTTGCTTATTTATTCGTGTGCTCGTTTATCTCCTATAATAATAATAAATAAAAACGAATTTATGTATATCAACCCCATTTAGTGAACACCCTGTATAAAGGTCTCCTAAACTTCCAACGGCGGTTTGTGTCTTGTTTGCTAATACCGGAACCTTTTGTAGATAAATAACTTATTAGGTACGCGTACGCTGCTTCATGAACAGGGGTCGGACAAAAAGTGCGGATGACGTAAAAATGACGTAATCTTGCACACAGGATGATGTTTGAGTTTGTATTTAAACTTCCGTGTGACATGTAGTAACAAAGTAGTATTAATGAAGTAACAAAATAATCGTAAATAAATCCATGGAATTAATAATACAGGTGGTAGGGTGATGTAGTGAATAAAATAAATTTCACGAAACTTGTTACCATAAGGTATAATTATTTGAAATGAGTTAGAACAAGTC
Source organism: Cydia pomonella (assembly GCF_033807575.1). Classification (NCBI taxonomy): domain Eukaryota; kingdom Metazoa; phylum Arthropoda; class Insecta; order Lepidoptera; family Tortricidae; genus Cydia; species Cydia pomonella. Next base: position 5,941,907 of record NC_084726.1, read on the forward strand.
TGTGGGATCCTGAGATAAATAGGTTTAATAGTCAAAAGTGGGAACAGTTGGTAAGATTAGCAGTATACGTGTTTGTCAGTACCTCCAAAAACGGAAAATTGCCACAATATTCGAATAAAGATGACATTTTAGAGAGTTTTCTTATACATTAGTAAATATAAATTTTAGCTAAATATAATCGTGAAGATACAATAGCTAAACAATAACGAAGTCAATTTATTGTTCATCTGATTGGCAATGTGTCAGTCAAAAACGTACTTACTCATTTCAAGTGGCGATATCGTTTAATAAAGAGGTTGATAAATGATAAGTGATAATTGTTTATGAAAATCAAAAATACTATTTGAAATCACCTATAAGTGGTTTGACGTCATCCGCACTTTTTGTACGACCCCTGTTCATGAATATACCGTGACAAGATTTTATTTGGCCTCGGGTTTTCAATTGAACTTATTTATTTTATTGGCAAGATGGTTTGACGATAGACGGTGAAACTCACCGAATGCCACCGATGCAGATATATAAGAAGAAAATATTTCGTAGTCATAAACGATTTTACCACAAAAATGCCGAGAAGATTGGCCAAGATGCAAGAAAACATATTTTAAATACAATAAAACATTTATTTCAATAAATGGTAGAAAGATTCCAATAAACAAACCGATTCGAATTTGAAGATAGGTACGTCAAAAACTTCCTAAAGATACGATATGGATTAGATATGTCAATGTTAAAAGTGACGTTTGAAGAAACGTCACTTGATATATCAGTTTTATTTGACTATACATGACCTACGCACATTATTGCCATAATTATGTATTATTCACGACCTGGCCTAGTGTTTAGTGCCTGCCTATGAAGCCGATGGCCCCAGGTTCGAATCCCGGTAAGAGCATTTATTTGTGTGGTGAATACGGATATTTGTTCCTGGGTCATGGGTGTATTTTATGTATAAATGTACTTATGTATTTATCTATATACGTATGTATATCGTCGCTTAGTACCCATAGTACAAGCTTTGCTTAGTTCGGGGTCGGAGCTTCGGGGCTAGGTCGATCTGTGTAAGATCGTCCCCAAATATTATTTTATTTTATGTAAGATGATTGCAGCGAAACTATTTCAGGGCCAAAAGGAATCTTGCCATTATTTTTTAAATTTATACATTGCCGCATTAAAATGATTTTCGGTTTTACATATTTTACTGGGTTCGATTTCCGGCTGGATGCAAGGATTATTTTTTAATCTGTTAGTAAATGGGTAATTCCAGGCCGGATAGTATAATATATTGATTTTTGGGTATTTTTAACTGTTGTTTGACAACCTGTCGCTTTAAATGTATCGTTACTTACCGTGGATTTATCGAAATCTAGTCTCAATAGTTTCTAGTGTTCTCTGTGAACCATTTTAGCTTTCTCAGTCCCATTGAGAAAATACCCTGTATAAAATCTTTTCAGCGGTTAACGTCTTGTTTGCTAATATCGGAATCTTGTGTAGGTACCTAAATAACTTAGTAATTTGTTCCGTAACACGCGGTTTCGTAAATAATTTAATTACTTTGGTTTACACTGTAGATATGTATACGACAGTACAGTCAAGAGCAAGAGTTTGCTATGCAGGTGAGGTCTACATAATCTCCTGAACACAACTTTCTTACTAAGAGAATAAGAGCGCGTGTAGATATCATTTTAATGACATGTGCGTTCGAATTGACCTCTAGGAGGGCCATATCGCCAGTTCAAATCTAATTTATATCGTTGGCAAGCAGGCCTAAATATATTTACCTTCATAACAATATTAAACATTTATATTGGTAAACACGAGTGTCACATATTCCTGAATAACCTTTCATGTTACTAATAGTTTAAATTAAACTTTAATGGCATAAAAATAAGAGTTATTATCTCGTGAAAACTGACTTGATATCTTCATAGTAAGGCCAACACTAAATTATAAGGAATCATATTTACGATTTTGCCTTTGAAATAATGTATCGCTTTATTAAGAGGGGGGGGGGGGGGGGGGGGGTTGGCTACTCTTGCCAGCCCAACTCCTCGAAGAATCCTATCAAACCTTTGATGTTGAGTAGGACCTCTCGGGGATCCAAGATGTTTTGCCCTGTATGGGGCCACTCCTCTGCATTCCAGCACCACATGAGAGGCTGTTTCTTCTGTCTCCATGCATCCTGGGCATAGGGGAGTGTCTGTGACACCTGTTATGAAAAGATGTTTGTTAAATAATCCATGACCTGTAATGACACTGGTTACCATACTCAGTCGGACCTTCCCTAGTTGAAGGAGCGCCCTTGTGAGCTTTCCGTTGATGCCAGGCATGGCTTCTTTTGCCTGTCTGCATCCAGTCTGGTTCAGCCAGTGTTCTGTGTGTAGTTTCCCTGTACGTGCCAGCAGCATTGAGCGTATGTTTGTTTTATAATAACTATGTATTTCTTAAAGCGAAACCTATAAACTTAGAATATATTATGCTGAAGCTATCGATGTAAAATCAAAGTACTTAATTTGTTAAGATGTAGTTAGTAGGAACCGTTTCTTCCCGAAATGGAAATTTGCGTACTATAAAAAATGTACGTACGATCGATTAGGATCGCAAAGCCATTTTTCCTACTCATGCTGAGTGTTATCCTTTCGTGAAACCACCCGCAGCACTGTAACTTCAGATTTACCTAGATATAAGTCTATTTTAAGGTTGCTGTGTATGTGTTTCGAATAAAAGCATCATTCATTAATTCAAATCGGTTTCTTTTATCCCAAAACACTATGAAAATAATTTTCAGGTGACTGCAACCCGATTTTCATGCGATTTTTCCTACGATGTATGAAAATGACCAATTTTTTTTTCCTTTTCATTATTTTTTCATATCAGTCGCGTGTGCTACTGCCGTATAAACGTTGTTTAACAAAAAAATCTCGATGTGAAAAGAAAACCATTAAAAAAATATCCAATTACTCTCTGACCAGATGTCTCCATAGTAATTTGAATGGGAATTTCAGTTACAAGTTGGCACGGGTTCCTGTTACCGGAATATACTGAAATTATGGCTTAGTATGTCTTGGGGTAGTATCATTATATTTAGAGAAATCGAAAAATAAGGTACACCCTACTGCAGACTGGGTATATTCATGGAGAAATGATAATTGTCAGTAATATGTACTAAGAACTAAGAAAATGTACTAAGAGCTTCGTCTATACATGTTCCGTATCTGCGTAACGTAACATATACAAAACCTATGATTTGTTATTCGGTGTATTCTTCAAACGGAATAATTTTCCAATACCAAAGTAAATGTGCCAATCACTAACACTCCTTAAACCGATAAACGTCAATTGCCAAAGGATGAGTCATCAAATTTCCACCTTATAACAGAGGCAATTCAGAAAGTTTGCCAAAGGAGGGCAACCATCTCTATTCTGATCTTTGCTTGTATTGTAATGTTTTTTAACTGCGAGGCTTATTCATATCTAAACCATGTCTTAATTAACTGGCCAACCGAGGAGGATTTACTTCTAGGCACAAAAATTATAGATTTATTACCCTAATTTGTTCACTTCATTTGTGATTTTAGAGTATAAAATTAACACAAACGCAGTATGATAGGTAGTAAATTGGAGAATACATGTCATTTTAATTTCTGGGATGTAACCAAAGAACTTCCCTCCCATTATTCAAAACGAAACACATGCTGACGCGACATGAAAACTGTCAGAAGTGATGACTATTTTTAAATAAGTATGACGCGATATTTATATGATTCCTTTTCAAGTAAAAAAAAAACAAATAATAGACCGTGAGCCAGGAACAGATTTCTATGACCAATCGCCTCGGGGTGATAACTCGTATAGTGGTTAACGGATATTTATGATGATCCCTCCGCTGCTGAGCTGCTGCCCTGTTGGTGGGTTGAGGAATGGCAGCCACACGTAAAAAAATTTAGTCATCGCCTCCCGTTTGATACTTTGTCAGATGATAGTTTAGATGCTAATGTTAATTTAAAAAAATCATGAGCTGGTTGTATCGTGGTGGAAAGAACGTCAGCTGGTCGCATGAAAATGTAAAAAATAAGCTCTTCACCAACTGACGGTCTTTCCACCGCGATACAACCGGCTGACTATTTTTTTTAAATTCATGATAGCATCTAAACCTAACTATCATCTGACAAAGTATCAGCCGGGAGGCGATGACTGACTAATACATGCTCCTGACCCGCGATCTACCTTGTTCAATTCTCTAATAATATTTTGTCTAATAATTTCATTTAAACTTGTTATTCGTTATTAGCATTATTGTATTACTAGATATTTAGGGTTATCATTCTCTCCTCCACGGGACAGGCAAAGCCTAGTGTGGAGGTCAGTAAAAACTGTATCCAAATGAATTTTTTTTGAAATAAACAATTTTTACTTTACTTTACTTTACCTAATTACGCTCAGATCACTAATACTAAAATGTCGTACAATATCGGTTTACACCAGCAACAGCATCACATAAATTTAAGTTTGTGCTTATATCAAAAATACACGCCGTATTTTTGTTAGCGGAAAAATGACACAGGCAGGTAAGTTTAATAAATCAAAATCATTTGACACTGGCGACAGCAAATTTCTAATTTAACGATGTGACAAAAATACGATAAAAAGATTTCGCCGCCATCATCAGTTTCTCGAAGCAATTAAAAGTTACCGTCGAATAGATTGAAAAAGTTGCGAACGATGATGTTACGAAATTTGGTAGTTAAGTTTATTATTGGTGTTTTGAAACTTCTTCCTCTATTCGTCAGTTTTGAACGTGCTCAGATACGCAGTGACATTTATTCGCCATGACACCTTATTTTAACCTACATAAATACATGCATAAGTAATATTTCTTTCCATTTTTAATGAAGAATTAGCTTCTTAATCTATGTAAGTTACAGTTTCGTATAATTCATACAGTAAGAAGGTTTATAATCTGTTTGTGACGAATAAACGTCAGTGCGTATCTGAGCAGCTGTTGTTTATTCGCCATGACACCTTATTTTAACCTGCATAAGTACATGCATACGTACTCGTAACAGAATGTAATTTAGATATTTATGTATTAGGCATCGAGTCCGTAGCTAACTCAGAACAGACTTTGAGACTAGAAATGAAAAAGTGGATATGCCACCACAAAATCCTATGAAAATATCATTATAAGGACAATTACAAGTGTCGCTGGCCTTCACATTGGGTCCTGGGGGCCTACCGCGAAAACCGAAATTCGCAAATTGCGGGGATCTTTCGCTTTTACTCTCACTAAGACGTAATTAGAGTGACAGAGAAAAATGCCCTGTTTACACACAAATTAGTGTTTATGGCGAATTCGTATATTTGCCACTATGTAAACTCAAATAAATAGCAGTAGCAAACAAAACTAGATACAAAAAGTATATATAAAATACGATTTATAGAGTGGAAATGGCAGGGTAACCTACTGTAATAAGGTTGGATATCTTGCGACATATAATAATAATAATGAATTAATTATTTAGCAGGCAAAAAACCCAAATAAAACATCACAATGCACATAATAAAAGGTATCAAAGTAAGAAATATCGACTCAATACCTATATTTTTTGGTAACTGAAATGAGAGAGAGTTGTGATCTGTTAGATACCTAGTTCTACCTACGAAAGGCTATGTCCTAACTCTGGCCAGAAAAGTCTACTAGAGCCGCGAAGCTCTCTATTCGTTATACATAAGCGCGATCCCATTAAAATCCACCCACACAATCGTGAAAATTAACAACACAAACATAAACAACTAAGTTATTCCTTTCCATTTAGCAACGGGTGCTAATAACTTACGTTATAACGCGTTATCCAACCACAAGGCAATAAATAACGGTAGTTTTGCTTTTATGTAGCATATGTGAATAACTGTTATTTTAACGAATAGTCATAAGTAACTATGAGTGAAACTCTGGATTTTAACTGCTTTAAAATTTAGACAACGAAGTGTTGTTTGAGAATTATGCTGAAGACCTTTAGTTCAAGTTTCTGAACTTGCAGGCCAATTCAAACGTGCATTGATTATTTGCTAAATAACTAGGAAATAAATAGAATCCGCAATTTTGCCGCGCTGTCAACTTGACAGGTTGTAGATTGGAGATTAAAAAGACATCCTAATTAAAATACGAATACTTATGGCTTAAAATAAATATAAAATCAAATTAATTTAGGTTTCGGTACTTAGTGTATTGAACACTTGTATAATTCAATTATTTTATATTTGTATCTCTTGTACTTATACTCACTGTCAACTCAAAATACTTACTTTACTGCTGTGACGCAACGACCCGAAGTGGATCTTGGCCTCCGACACCAAAGACCGCCATGCTTCTTGTTCTAAAGCCGTTTCTGTTCAGCTGACGCGCTAAGGTCTTTTTGCACTTCGTCTCTCCAGTGGTATCTAGAGCGTCCAGGCGGTCTTCGGCCATCTGGAACTCCAAAGTACGGCCTCGACACTGCACAATCTTCACTCATCCGGACTACATGCCCCAGCCATCGGAGTCTGGCGGCTTTCGTTTCTCCAATGATGTTCGGCTCGGACACCAAATCTTCAATCTCCTGGTTCCTGCGGAGCATCCAAGTTCCATCCTCTCCACGTGTGGAGATTTTTATTTCAAAATAGCTGCCATAAAGATATAAATGTTTCAGTGCCGTAGGTTCAAAGAGCGGAGTTTTTGAAACATTGTAGTGCTTTTTTAAATCACAATATTATACGGTTGCCAAAAATTTAGTTATCTATCTTGAGGTATATTTTCTAGTTACTTCATCGATTCGAATCCTGACTTCTGTTCGAAAAAAAAATTTAATAATCTTCTATGAAAATATTTTAATTTGGGTTTTTTCGAGTAGAAACATTACTATATAAATTATAAACCGTGATCAAGCCCTCCAGTGCCCTGGGTTGGAATCGAATCAGCTTCCTCCGTATTTGCGGCAGATGCCTAGACCGGTTGGCCACCCGGCCACGTTGGCATGGGTCAACATTCTTCAAGTACTTATATTATATGCAATTTTCTTAAGGGCTTGTGGCGCATCCTGGCCAATGCCATAGTATTTTTCAACGACACGAATAAACAGTTACCGTTCCAAACATTCTTAGACAACACTTTACAGAAACGTTTTAAAGATATATTAAAACATTTATATCGGGTTAATGCTGGTTACTTGGTCGTGGTTGCGGATAACTGTTGTCCCAGCAAAATGTTAAAACAGAGATTTTTGTAACCACCCGACGAAAAGTCTATGAAAAACAACAATGAACAAACCTAATAGTGGCAAAATAAATTCGCGATAGACGCGACATAAATGTTTTAAATGTTTTAATATATATATATTAATTTATTTAGAACACAAACAGTCACATATACAAATGGATTTGAAGTACAATGTAGAGTACTTAACATACTTAAGAATCATAGACCTGGAGGTTCATTATTAAGTACATAATGTTAACATACATACTAACAGCATAAAGAAAGTGAAATCATGAGCCATACTTAAATTCTATTTACTAATCTTCAGAGGAAAAAAAAACAAGTAGTAATACAGTAAGCAGGTTTGACATTACTGTCTGTTTCATTAATTATCGGATAGGTTGTACTTTTTTTTATATTATGTTCAAAACACGAAAGTTTTAAATGTTGAAACGTTTTAACAAAAAAATAAATTATTTTCTAAGTTACGTGCATTAAACTAAATATAGGTAATTGCTAACTAAATAGTCATGAAGCAATTTCATTTCAATTTGAATGTTAAATGGCATGCGTAATTTCAGTCGTAATAGAGTCGGCTATTAGAATTTAATAACGAAATATAGATTTTAATTATATCAAAATGCATTAATTATATTCATATTCAAATTGGAAAGCTAATAAGATCATTATTGTAACAAGTAACTGAAACACATATTATTATTGTTAGAATAGATTAATTCAACAAATATAATCAGAGATATGAATTATTAAGTAATTGCTGTGGTAATACTCGCAATTTATTAAATTAAATTTATAGTTATTTTTAACTAACTTTTTGTAAGGTCCTGGCAGAATATCAGCGATGTGGCTTGCCGCGTCATCATGCTGAGCCAACGCCTATTCTCTGCCACGACACATGGTTTTGCATTCAGGAATTGTAAACTAGTTTTAAGAATAATTCTAAGCTGCATGTTCTTCTTATTGTCTATACCTACCTACCATGTATGTTGTGGAAACGAATAAAGTTTTTATCTATCTATCTATCTATCTAACATTTTAAAATTAAAAAGGGAAATTGTATTTTTTAGGGTTCCGTATTCAAATGGCAAAAAACGGAACGATTATGGATTTGTCGTGTCTGTCTGACCGTTTATGTCACAACCACTTTTTTCCGAAACTATAAGAACTATACTTTTGAAACTTGGTAAGTAGATGTATTCTTTGAACCGCATGATTTTCACACGAAAATAGAAAAAAAAAACAATTTTTGGGGGTTCCCCATACATGGAACTGAAAATTAAAATTTTTTTTTCATCAAACCTATACGTGTGGGGTATCTATGGATAGGTCTTCAAAAAAAAATGTTGTTGTTTCTAATATCATTTTTTTCTAAACTGAATAGTTTGCGCGAGAGACACTTCCAAAGTGGTAAAATGTGTCACCCCTCTGTAACTTCTAAAATAAGAGAATGATAAAACTAAAAAAATATATGATGTACATTATCATGCAAATTTCCACCGAAAATTGGTGTGAACGAGATATAGTAATTAGTAAAAAAAAAAAACAATAAATTTTGGGGGTTCCCCATACAACTCAAAATTTGTTTTTTCATCAAACCCCTCTACGTGTGGGGTATCTATGAATAGGTCTTCAAAAATGATATTGAGGTTACTGATATCATTTTTTCTAAACTGAATAGTTTGCGCGAGAGACACTTCCAAAGTGGTAAAAGGTGTGTCCCTCCCCCCGTAACTTCTAAATTAACAGAATGATAAAACTAAAAGAAATATATGATGTACATTATTATTAAAGGACATTATTATCTCCTTTATTTATCTCTTTTCTTAGTTTTTACAATATGTATATAAAAGTAAAATATAAAAAACACAAAACAATACAAAAGATATAAACACATTATAAAAAAACCTAACCTAGGGTGCCGCCAGCAGCGGGGCAGGGCCCAAGCTGCCGGTGGTCAGGGCCGCAGAGAGAGGAACCACCGGACTATCCGCGCCGTGTCCAAGACCACCGCCTTCTGCATCTGGCCCTTGATCCAACCACCTAGCGAGAGTCTCTCAATGTGTTGGTCGAAACTCTTCGCTATGAGACCGTTCGCTGAAAAGACTATCGGGACAATGAACGTCGAATCCACATCCCACATGGCGGTTATCTCATGAGCCAAGTCTAGGTAAGTTACTGGACTTGTCCTTTTCGGCTTTCACGAGATTCTCATCATGTGGGATGGTGATGTCGACGAGCACGGCCCGGTATTGTTAGACAGCCATATATATAATATATAAATATTTATAAATACTTAAATACATAGAAAACACCCATGACTCAGGAACAAATAACCATGCTCATCACACAAATAAATGCCCTTACCAGATTTTGAACCCGGGACCATCGGCTTCGTAGGCAGGGTCACTATCCACTACGCCAAACTGGTCGTCGAATCACCTTGCAAACTTCCACCGAAAATTGGTTTGAAGGAGATCTAGTAAGTAGTTTTTTTTAATACGTCATAAATGGTACGGAACCCTTCATGGGCGAGTCCGACTCGCATTTGGCCGCTTTTTATTTTATTTAGGAGATGAGAACCATAATTTCGCTAATCTGGACAGGCTAAAGCTCTAAGCCATACTGCCTTGAGAACCATACTGTCACAAATGTATCAAGCATAATGTGTCAAAACGCGTGTGTTTATTGGGTACGGTCTGAGTAGCTCAGCTGGCAAAGCACTGGGTTAGCGATTGGCGATCACTGGATGCGATCACTGGGTAGTGGGTTCAAGTTCTACCCAAGACATTTGTTTCATATTGTTCCACCTTAGGAATGGCCAGGGTGTGCCATAAGACTGGGAAAATTTCACCCATGCCACCGTGCCCGGGTGACCAAGCGGTCTACGCATCTGCTGCGAATGCAGAGGACGCTGTTTCGATTCAAGACCTGGGTACTGACGGCACTGGGTACTGGGTCATGACATTTATTTCTGTAATAGTATTTCTACTTGAAAAAAACACAATCAAAAAATATTTTCATAGAAAATAATTTAACTTGTTCTAGGAAAAATAGGAAGTCAAATATGAATGGTAATGTTATTAGAAATTAGAATTATATATTTTTAGGGTTCCGTACCCAAAGGGTCAAACGGGACCCTATTACTGAGACTCCGCTGTTCGTGCGTCTGTCCGTCTGTCCGTCCGTCTGTCATCAGGCTGTATCTCATGAACCGTGATAGTTAGCCAGTTGAAATTTCTACAGATTATGTATGTCTGTTGCGGCTATAACAACAAATTCTAAAAACAGAATAAAATACATATTTCTTTCCAATCTCAAGGTGCTCACCCAATCACCGAAGTTAAGCAACGTCGGGCGGGGTCAGTACTTGGATGGATGACCGTTTTTATAGATAATGGTACGGAACCCTTCCTGTGCGAGTCCGACTCGCACTTGGCCGGTTTTTTCAACACTTTTGCTCGTAACGTGGAACTTATTGAACCGCTTTTAGGTAATATTTCGGATTATTAAATCCGAAATATTACGCACGTATGCATTTTGATTATATTATAAGCACTTGATAGGTAATTAATGATAATCCGACTGACTTAAGAAGGTAACTGATTGCTAATATGCGCCCCGCCGACTGTCTGCCGGGGCCCAGCCGGCCCGCCAGCATCAGGATCGAGGGCGGCAGGCATTATTATGACAGATACAAAACTGCATTCTATCTGTTTTAATAATTAAAATTTGATTAATATGAAAGTCCTATAAGGGTTCCGTTTTTCCTTTTGAGGTACCCTAAGAAGTATTATTTCAGATGACAAGTGTGTTGAAAAACGTCGTATGAAACGCTTGTGCATTGGTCATTACGCACATCAGCTTTCTTATTTCGCGCTCGCTTACAGCTCGCGCCCACATTATCGCCTTCTGTGTGATGACTCAGAACGTAGCACGCTTGTATCACATATTATTGCTTTTATACTATTGCTTCAAAATCAAACGAAACAAAAGCAACTCAGTTCCATTTAATAATGTTTTTAATTTCATTGCAGGTAATTAAAACTAGAAGTTAACAGTCACCTTTATCTGACAGCAATCATACTTTTGGTAAGTAACATGTCAGGAATATCAATACTGTTTTCTCAAACTTGCATTTTGCAATGTAATGTTAACATGACTTGACTTCAAATTAGGTCCGGAAATACTACGTAGCTGGTGCGATGAGTGAAGTTGATATGTTAATGAATTTCATACAGCCTTACGCACACCTAGGCCTGTAAAGCAACCTTATTTTGTTTTTAAACGTCACATTGTGACAATGTCTTGGCATTCAACCATCAAATAGCAGTAGATTCAACGAGGGAAGGGTTATTAGGGTCGGCAACGTGCATGTAACTCCTCTGGAGTTACAGGCGTACATAGGCCACGAAGACTGCTTACCATCAGGCGAGCCGTATGTTTGTTTGCCTCCGACGTAGTATAAAAAAATAGATTCGTAATTTTTTTAGGTGTGTAAACTGTAAACATACGAATAAAATTGGCTACTTACAACTTTTTTTTTGTCAAACTATTACAAGCAATAAATATAACCAAAAATTACAAAATACAATTACAAATATGCAATCAATGAAATATTAGATACTTTATTAATTATTAGAGATATATACAGTCAATAAATATCGAATCCTCTACGCAGCATTACGCTTAATACGGTTGAATGAGATATACATATGACTACTTGATTGCGACCATCCTCTGAATGCAACATAATTGCATAATACATAATGTTATCTGATTGCGCTTCAATAAATTTCTTCTCTTTCATGTCGGACTGTATTATAGTATAAATATTCTTGCTTTAAATTTTAAAACGATAATTATTGTGAACTCTATTATAATTCATCGTTTTTAATAACAACGTCACTATAATATTAAAGCTACCATTTTCACGATACGATGCTACAATAACATTATTTTACGGTAAATATGTTCATATAATCCGCTCCCCACAGCGTGGCCGAAGAAAAATGAATAAGTAAGACTGTTATATTTGCTAGTTACAAACTCACATTCCTCTTCACTGATAGCGGTTCACTAATTTGCCTTAAAGAAATTCTTACAACCATCCTTGTTAACTTCTTAGAATCGGACCAAACTAACTCTATAATTATAAACTTTGCGATAGTAAAGTCTGGGAGTTTCAATTTACATAGTAATTTTACGTTTATAATTTAGCTTAGGCGGACTCTCAGTATCATTCTGCGGATTCTCAGTTTCTGTTTTACTCATTTCCTCAAAGGTTAACTGGAAGAGATCCCATACAGGGATAAGTTCGCCTTTGTTGTATTTAATTTACTCTGTAACTGTGTTTTTCGTGTATTTATTTCTATGTACAATAAAGTATATACATACATACATACATACATATTGAAGTCAAAAATATATTTATGACCATTTTTATCAGTCTCTTTTCTTTGCCGCAACATTATCCAATATATCCCTAGAGCGTTACAACACGATATGGACATATGGCATGTATTATATGTACCTATACATATTTACCTTCGGAAGTACAAGTCAGCATCAAAGTAGCGTATGAAAAAAGAGAAGTTTGCCACTCTCGATTACTTTTCCAAATAGAGATATATCTGGACAGTTCGCGTTCAAAAATATCTGCAACAGTTTAAGACGAAAGTGGAGGACAGTACACTTTTCATACAAACGGCCTCATTTTCCTCTCAGGATATTAATATTATTGGAAATATTTTGACACCGTTTGTTGTATATCAACCACAACTATGCCCCTACGTTTGATTTTTTTCGAATATTTAATAATAATATGAGTTAGAAGCATTTAAAGATTTGTATGAAATATGTTTTTCGCTCCTTATTTTTACAATAAAAAAAAATCTAAATAGTCAAAGGTAGGGGCATAGCTATGGTGCTATGGTTAATATACATCAAATTATGTAAAAATATTTACTTTAATGTTGAAATCCAGAGAGGAAAATAGGGACTACGTTTGTGTGGAGAAGCGGCCGTCCCCTTTCCTCTCAATGGTAGATACTTTTGACGCATAGTTTGTTACGGTAAATTTGATGCTGACTACGTAACATATTTTTAATGCAATTGGCATTTTCTATTATTATCTGGTCTCTGACGCAACATAATCCCTTATGAGCGTCCGCGTTACACCGCGATATACACATATGACATGTAATATGTTTGTGTTACAATCATATGATTGCGGTTTATATTGCATTACAATTATAGATTCCTTGCAAGCGATCGTTGAAGTGAACCGAGATCGAATTATAACGCCTGATGCGTAACAAATTTGCCGTATTCAAAACCCATTAATGGTACCCAAGCCGGCTGAATCAAAATTTGTTTCTCTATAATTTATTTAAAATTAGTGATTTATTAATAAATTCATCATTCTCCATTTATCGCTCCTGTTGTAAGTTTCGTTGTATGCCCTCCATCATAGCCACATTGGACAAATATTTAACCTCCTACGACCCAAATTTTTAGAGGGTACATCCGAGGAAGACCCAATGTCCTAATATTAGAACTAATTAATAAAGTCCTGAACGCCCAGAACAAACATTGTTCATATCTGGTTAACCCTAACAAGTACAAGTTTTATATTTTAGGGGTGTTATAATAATGATTTAGGCTTGCCAGGAAATAAAAAAAAACACTATAATCTTTTGTTCTATATTTAGCACTTTGGGCTTTTACTTATAATATAAATCACATCAATCAGTCTTGAAAATCTTATAGAAAACAAGAGTTTTAACACTTTATACTAGCAGAAATCAACTTAATCATCATTAATATCATCTAAGATACAAAAAAATAGCATGCTTCACAGCAGGAACTTAAATTTTCTACAGAAAAAACAAATTTTAACATTCAAATCAACAAAATGTTCCTTTTGAAAAATTTCGGGTCTGTGTACGCGATCGACCTCGACCTCGTCCTCGAATAAGTTGCGGGGCTGGTGGAGGACTTGCACTCACGGGTTCTGAGCTGGTACTGCTGTCACTGTCGCTTTCGATGGCCGTGTTCTCCAATATCCAAGGAATATACTCGTCGTCTGTATCATTCCCTCCAAAAGGATCATCTTCGTCGTCTTCGAAATCAGACTGCTGGAGTAAGTCCAATACTTGACTATCTTTTATAGCTGAAAAAAAAATTTTATAAACCTGACGGCCTAATACTAGGACAATATCAGCTAATTTCTACCTAAATATCTATAATTTTCTTTATCACACGGACACATAAACACATTAGAGTATGGAGCATAGTAAATCAATATGAAATGTATGACCGCCCAGTGTACTAGTACTAGAACGAATACATTTTCATACAAGAATCATATTAAAATATACGTAATTAAGTTTAAATAACAGTATTTACGAATGATTTATTTCTTTATCTCGAAAATAAAACCAATCATAGTGAATAAAATGTAAAGATTCCAAAGATAATAATAAGTTAAACTAACCTCTTCTCGTTGCACGTGTCATTGCTGCGACGTCTTGTGACAGAAGACCGAAAATATCCCTCCCCGCTCACTTCAAGCAGTGCTGCCACAATGCCAAATATATACACTGACTAACCAGTAACGTCAAAATGACATGGCGGGTAATTCAAATCCACCTGGAGCGTGTAAATATTTTGTCCTAGTACTATCACGCTGGGTCTTGGCATCAAGTGTCTATTTTGATACTTGGGCTTTCACTGCAAACCGATTTTGTCCTAGTATTAGTACTTCGGACCCCAGGAGGTTATGTCTGTCTGTGTCTTTTGGCACATTCTTGGTTTGAGTTATATCAAGAACTATCTTTTTAAAAATATTTTTGTTGTATATTCCTTGGACCCTCAAGCCTATGGGCCGTTCAATAGGGCAATATTGTTGGACTTTGTTGAATCAAGACTTTGGGCCCGTTTTAGAGGGCACTGGCCTAAGCAAGCTGATGGCCTCATAACCATCATGGATCATTTCTATCTATTCATCGATATCGTAACATTAAAAAAATCTGCAAACCTTTTCTTTTAGTGATTGTTGATGTAGATTACTCTATAGAAAATTAATCAATGCCAGGTAACCGAATAAATTCCTGGCACAATAGACATGTTTACATTCTCCTTGTTTCATGGAAATCGCAAAGAATTTGCCCTTCAGCAATGGTATAATGTTGGTTAACAAGTTGTGTTGGAAATTAGTCAAATGCAAGTTTCGTCAACACGTATCAAGTTTTTGACAGCAATTTGGCGCCCAATTTAGTTTTCATAAGCGCATTGTAATATGCCTACTTGAATAATATACTATCTTTATCTTTTTTTTTTCTGCGAAATCTTGGATAAAAAGTCGTCCATCTTGGTATCACAGCACACAATTAAATAAAGTGGCAATTTGTATTCCAAATGATCGCTTTAACCAGACTTGCAATCATAATACATCTCACATACATTTGCAACATCTTATTAATATAATGGCGTTCACAATTATACTAAAGCACAACTTATTATTATTATAGTCCGCAATAGTCTTGTGTTTATGCTTTTGAGATGTACGGATCCGGTTTTAAAATTATAGGATCACGTACACACCGCCACACTTAACCGTTTAACCGGCAAAGACGTCAACTGACGCACGCGGCTATACATACAGCCCAATATAAAACTTCGTGCTTTCCGACAAGGTTTACGATCGCCGCGCACAATAGTCGTGGCGTTCAAAGGGTTAAATAACGATTGACGAATGACAACTTTATTTCGTGGTAATAAAGTTTAAGAATGGTTACTTAAGTGTGTCAAAGATGATACAGACACGCAAAGTTTGCGACATGCAATCCAGCGTGGATCGTAGGTGGTATAGTTTAGAGATGCTACGAATATTGGGCAAGTATTCAGCGTATTCGGCTACTTTGTCGAATATTATAATTATTATCTAAATCTGAAATCTAAATCTGTTGCCTACTATTCCAAAAACCACTATATTTTAATAAATATAATGTATTCTTGTTAAATTGTTAAATACGAAGACCTTTTTTTAGATTTGTTGATTAGGTACAAATAAATTTCTTTTTATCATGGGTCCGATTTGATTGACTTTAACTACATTCACTAATTCTGAGCAAAAAAGCTCTTAGCGAATTTTATGTCCAACGGGGAGGCCTATGTTCAGCAGTGGACGTCTTATGGCTGAGATGATGATGAAACTTTTTGCTTTATTGGAGAACAGTTATCATAATTATTATGACTCAAAATATTCGCATGTTATGTCTTCGGTCGCCGAATATTCGACGCTTCGGCCGAGAGAGGCCAAAACCCCAGGCATCTCTAGTATAATTCTCGCAATTTATAGAGGAGAATGAATGTATGAGTTAAGAATTAGTAATTAGGTAGGTACGGTCAGCATCAAAAGTAGCATCAACCATTCTGTAACAGCTTAACAAAAAGTGAATATCAGATACTTTTGGCGCGTTGTTTCATCCGCTACTTTTGATGCTGACTGTACACATATCGATAAAAATACTAGTATAAGTAGGATCGGCAGAGAGATGAAATCACGCAGACATTTTGGACCCGGGTACGTCCTTAAACTACGTCCAAAAGAGAGGTATGGGCATTGTGAATGTCATCTTGCTTTGTGTGGTAGGGTACAGCCAGCGGATGTCATTTCAGATCTAGAGCAGACCCAACTGGGGATGTACCTCCATCTTACAGAAAACCGAAGCCAAATAACACTAGACCCTACTCATAGTGTTGTGTTCCTGCCGGTGAGTAAGGTTGCCAGAGCTCAACGAGGGGAGATGCTAGGGTCGGCAACGCGCATGTAACTCCTCTGGAGTTGTAGGCGTACATAGGCTATCGAGACTGCTTACCGTCAGGCGGGCCGTATGCTTGTTTGCCACCGACGTAGTATAACAAAAAAGACTGACCGGCTGTCTTTTACTGGCTTTTGAAATTAGTGTATACATCTGTAGGTACAAAAAGTTTTGTTTAAGGATACTCGTATTTTGAGAGACCTGCAATAAAAAAAGTAGATATTTGTTACATATGGGTCAAAATACTTTCCGTGTCTTCTATGAAATAAATAAAGTCGGGTTCCATTGAATGTTTTTCTAGCTCTAGATAATAATTTACATGGGATAAATTAAAAACTATATTTTATTCCATACAAAAACCTCCAACGATAGATACCAGAGGCTTATGGTCGGTCCGTAAAGTGAATTCCCTACCATATAAATATTGGTGGAATTTTCTCACCCCAAATATTATACTCAATGCTTCACGTTCAATTTGCGAATAGCCCTTTTCTGCCGCATTGAGTGTTCGCGACGCGTACGCCACCGGCCGCTCGCCGACCGGCGTAATGTGAGACACCACAGCGCCCACCCCCAAGCTACTAGCGTCACAAGTCAAAACCACCGGCAGATCGAGAGAATAATGAGCCAGGACTTCACTAGACGTTAATATTTCTTTTATTTTCCTAAACGCCTCACTACACTCCTGGTTCCACTGATACGTAACCCCCTTCTTTAGTAACTTGTAAAACGGTGTGAGTACCGTACTAATATTTCGGACAAATTTCGCATAATACATTACTAAGCCTATAAAAGACCGTAACTCCGTAATACTATTTGGTTCGGGAACCTTTTTTATTGCTTCTATTTTCTCAGGACACGTGTGTACACCATGTTTACTGATAACGAAACCTAAGTACGTCACCGATTCGGAAAAGAAAGTACATTTATCTTTCCTAACCTTTAGACCGTAAGTTTTGAGCCTTCTGAACACCTCATGTAACGTTTTTAAATGCGTTTCATCATCTTCCCCGGTTATTATCAGATCGTCTAAAAAAATACCTACGCGCGGTAAATCTCCAAATAGCTGTTCTAATTTCCTCTGAAAAATACCGGGGCTCGAAGCTAAGCCGTATATAAGTCGATTGTACATGAATAAGCCTTTATGGGTATTTATCACTGTAAACCGTTTAGATTCGTCTAATTCAAATTGTGCGTACGCTTGCGATAAATCTAATTTGGTAAATCGAGTCCCTCCATATAATTTAGCAAGTAAGTCATCAACCCGTGGCAGCGGAAAACGGTCTACCTCCAAACATCTGTTGAGTGTTAGTTTAAAGTCAGCACATACCCGAATGGTTCCATCTTTTTTCATCACCGGAACAATAGGCGTAGCCCAGTCGGACGAGTTTACCGGAGTGATCACACCGTCCGCCACCAGCTGATCGAGCGCGCGCTCAACTGGCTCGCGCAGCGCATACGCCAGAGGTCGTGCGCGCAGGAACACGGGCGCCGCGCCCTCTCGCAGCCGGAACCCCACCGTTCCGCCAGTAAACCTTCCCAAGCCGCCTTCAAATACTTCACAATATCTGGAACTGAAATCGTTTATGTCAAAAATATGCTTTGTACTAACATTATTACAATTGACGGATTTTACTAAGTCAGGTAGTATTCCTAACTCTTTTATCCACTGTCTGCCGAGTAAACTCGTTTTCCCGTTAACCATTACATACAAATCTAACTCTTTACATTTTTTGTTATATTGCACCGAAGGTAATATTTTACCTACGGGTTTGACACTTATGTCCGTATAATAACATAAATTCAAATTGCTAGCTTTTAACGGACACTCAGGAAATAATTGACTATAACAATCATAGCTAATACAAGATATCGCACTGCCCGTATCTACTTCCATAACTAAATTTACATTATTCACTTTTAATTGCACCATGTAAGGCCCATACTTCTTCAACTTTTTAGCATCTATAGAAAAGTTATTTACCTCTTCACTGCCGTTACTGTCACTGTCTGAATACTGGTACCCTGCCTGCTCTTCTAACATCGCATGAAAAGAGACGTTTTTTCTTAAATTCGGACACATTTTCTTAAGATGCCCTTCTTTGTTACATACTCTGCAAACATAGGCCCTAAATTTACACGAGCTCTGTCCATGCTGCCCTCCGCACGCCGAACATTGCTGGGTTTGTCCTCCCTTCCAGTCCGCACTATTCGTAACGACTCGTCGCTTGCCCGCGCCCATAGCGCCCTTTGTCCCGTCGCCCTGCGTGACCTTTGGACCGCGCGGCCCATAGCGCTCGGTGCTAGCCGCCTCCGCCGACTGTCGCTTGTCCCGCTTCACCGTGGCCAGCTGATGCACTGCCGTTGCTATCATGGATGATGATACTCCCTCCTCTATTGTAGAACGGTCCTGTACCAACGCCGCATGACTTTCCGCTGCTTCCATCGCCACTGCCATTTTAAATGCTCTTTCAAATGTTAGGTTATCTTCCGTAAATAACTTTTGCCGAATGCTATCATTACGGATACCACACACGAATTGGTCTCGTAAATTCTCTTTTAAACTGGCTTCTTGAAAATCACAATCTTTTGTTAACTTTTTTAACTCCGCAGTATATTCCGCGATGGTTTCGTCACTTCTTTGTGTCCTCTGACGAAATTTAAATCGTTCGGCCATGGTACTCCGCGTCGGCTGTAGGTGCTTCTTCATAACTGCCACAAGGTCATCAAATTCTTTTGTTGACGGTTTGTCCAGTGAACATAAGTTTGCCATGAGCTCGTACGCCTCACTACCCATAACGGTGATTAAAGTCGCTACCTGCACAGCCGGTTTAACGTCGTTAACCACAAAATACTGGCCCAAGCGCTCCACATATAAATCCCAATTATCCTTATGCACATCGAAAGCACCAATTTTACCGATAGACATTGTAACTGCGATATTCACTCACGTCCACTAAAAAAAAAGTTTCACACGCGTTCACAGTTCGATTTCGTCGCCACTGAAGTATTTAAGATGCACTGACTATCCAGGAACTTCTAGAACGGAGAGAAAGCACAAGACGCGTCCGCTTGGTAACAACCATTTATTGAAAGAGAGCGATGATAAGTAGGTACTTATACATTATGTCAGTGAGAATTGTTTCTACCCTCTTACATCATTATACCCATATATTACAAATATGACATATTATTACATATACAAGTAAAGTGGCCAGACAACACTTGGTGAACTAAAAATATCAGAGAGCGAGTTTCTCTCGGTCGAGAATTTTTCAATTTTGGATAAGTTTGATGGATGAGAGAGTAATTGATGTGCTCGTTCCAGCAATAAGGTAAGGATACTTATTACAAAACTTTCATAGAGAAAAAGAATTTAAATGTGGGTCTTTATTACAAACAACAAGTACATGAGTCACGCTTGTATTTGTATTTTCTATCAAAAAACCAAAACGAGTGCTATAGTATTTCTTTCTAGCTGTATAGTTTATATTTAACATAAGAAAAAATAAAAACCAGATTACATCTCATACAAAAACCTCCATTCCTTCACATTTTTGTGAACAAAAAACAAGACAATGTAAATAATTTTTACCCACGTATGAATATGAAACTAAGGAAAAAGAATGATGAAGGAAATTATAACTATCGTAAGTCGTAAGGATGATAGTCTTTAGTGCAGTTTTTAAAACGATCCAATTTTTTATTAAGTGTAGCTACCATATCCTAGTTTTAATGACGAGACGACCTTACTATTATTTTATTGGCCTTTTTGAGTGTCACTGGGCAAAAGCCTCTCCCCTGGTTCTTCATAACTCCCTATCTTACTTACTCTTATTACCAAAAAAAAATTCAGACTTTATTTCAGATATAATCATCATTCGTTTGCCGTTATCCCATTCATTTGGGGTCGGCGCAGAATTGTCTTTTTCTTCAAAACCTCTCTCTTGCCCGTGATATCATTCACTCGCGTTCGCGGTTCGTTTCATGTCATCTCTCACACAATCCATCCACCTTCTCCTCGGTTTTCTTCTCCCGTTACTTCCACATTCATTCGTAATAACTTTCTCGTCACTTGATTTTCATCCCTCCGCATCACATGCCCGTACCACGCTAGGCGATTCTTTGAGATCTTACGTTATTTACTATATTTTATTTCAGACAAAGACGACATATTAATAGCTGGTATTAATATTAGACACAGAGCATTTGTCGCGCTCGCGTAGCAACTTAACAACTTTTTAGGCATCTACTCAAATTGCCACTTGGCAACATTTATTCCATCTAATTTAGCATCCCTTAATATTTTTGCAACTTTTATCGTTCAGCTTTTGAACGCTGGTGGAGGCCACTATTTCATGAAAATAAATTTCATTGGTTCCATAGTTGTACTTTCTATAAACTTATTTCACTAAATACTTTTTCTATTTTTCTTGCGCCGCTTTGTACAGTACGGATGTTTACCGTCTCCAATTCTCACTCAATTGCTCAAAGGTTAACTGGAAGAGATCCCTTAAACTCCTTAAAGGGATAATTTCGTCTTTGTACTAATCATGACTGTTTTATGTACAGTAAACTGTTCTTTTGGTTTTTTAGTCGGGTCAGATATATGGCTCTTCTGTGTTGCCGAAGCAGACCAAACTACTACAACTATTTTGATTGCCATTGCTAATTGGCTGTTTTGTAAAATACGGCCGGCTGTATTTCCTAAAACATTGTCTGTTCACATCAGACATTAGCAAAATTGACCTTGTATGTAACATCGTAACCACAATTGTACGGGTACGTACTAACGTATAGTTGTGGTCTGTTTAACAGGTATGTAGATAGCTACACACTTTGCGGTAGACCGTGAAATCGTACCCTAACACCTAAACATGAATTTGAATGTTCAATTTACAGTATTTTAAACTGATTTCGAAATTCAGGAAGAATAAACTAAAATGAGCATTCCACAAAAAGGTGAATATAGTAGGCGACGTAATGTGTAATATGACAGCTGCCTTAATACCCTGCAAAAATCTGTATACCTAATATAGTACAATATTCATAGCTCGCAAGAAAGTACAATAAAGTGTATTAGAGTGATATGAAGAATACATAATGTTCTATGACTTTAACACGGGCCAATTTTCTTATTGACCGGGACACTAAGCTTCAAACGGGGATATCCGGGACATGTCATCCGTACGGGGACGTCTGGCAACCCTTTTGTACAGTCGAGTTCATAAATATGTATACATTTCTTAAGCCCTTAGATTAAGGATCACATAATCTAAGGTTAGTTAGTTTAGCCTTTAATGAACATACTTTCATAGATTTTATAAAAAATGGACGTCATTTATTTTCCCATATAAAATAATTCAGCAAGCAATGTATCACTACTTTGTTATAAATCAAAACGTCGCATTAATGACGCGACGTCACAACTGTCATAAGTGATCACGATTTACGCAATGTATTTATTCCATTGCTGCTCGAAATTAAAATTTTCTTTCAAAACATTTCCTACCATTATAACCTACGGTTATATCAAACATACACCCAATATATTCATGAACGCGATGTCAAACATACACCCAATATATTCATGATCGCGACTGTATATGCAAAATATATAGAAAATATGGAACAACGTTAGTATTAAAACCTAGGTACCCATTTTCAAGCATTGCATACATGTCACACAGGTAACTAAAAATATGTAAAAAACCGTAACTATAGTTTAAATTGACCGCAATTATATATTTATCATTTCCCAATATGAAAATAGGGTCAGCTTCTTGTTCATTTACAAAAAAACTGTTTTCTATCGACCTTGCTCTTTAATTAAGGCCCTAAAAAGGAACTCGGCATAATAATAGCTGATTCATTAATTTCTCGGAAACTTGAGAGCCAACAATTACAGTATCAGAGGTGACAAAAATACGAAAGACTGTAATTTATTTCCAGGCTTGTACAATCGGGTATAGAATTTATTAAATTTTTAATTTAAAAAGTAACTTGAGCCAGAAAGCGGGTAAATAATTGTAGCTACATAATCCACACAGGCATAGTAACCGCCCGATGTGAACTTTCAGATACCTACGTCAAAATTTTCCTAAAAATACAATATTGTTTTTTTTTATGGCTTGACCCCTCTTGTGAGTTTTGGCAGGAGGGATTTTGCCAATGACGACGTTTCAAGACGTACCACGCATGATAAGCATGTTCGGTGTATGATAAATTTTGGTTTGGTAAAAGGACTTGAAAAACAAAAAAAAAACATTTATTTTTATGGACATCACAGACAACACAGGATATGTACAGTGTATTAGAAAAAGAGCGGGAAAGGCGAGAGTTTTGACATTTAGAAAGCATACTAACATAAGGAGAGATAAGAAATCGACAGTAGACATAAGATGATTTGTCTAGAAAATGTAGAGCCGTTAAAGTTTTATATTACTTTCTTGTATGTGTTTAAGAAGAATTCCAGTGATGGGACGATCGGATGTCATTCTCAAAGGTGACGTTTTTGTTTGAAGAAACGTCACTTTTGACACTGACAATAATAATAACTCCACGGTCGATTTGGCCACGGCGAATGCTATCAACTATAGTCGAATTATTTATTCTCCTTTAATATTTAATATTAAAAATGATTTAAAATTAAAATCTTTTTTTTACCCTTGCTGTCTCTGGTGTGCTCGCAAGTGGCTGACGTAGCAGACCTTGTTACCGAAAGTTCGCGAACATAGCGGGCATGTGAGCATACCATTTGTGTAATTGTAATGCATTGCCGCAGGTGGTCAGGCTTTTATATCGTCGCGCTTGGCATCCAGCTCTAATCACCGACGCGATTCAAATTCAGCTACTTTGGCATTTATCGCTAGCAAATGTTTGACGTATCTTAAAGTTCGAATCAGGCTGTAACTCTCGCATTTATAATATTAGTAGGGAAGTACGGATAAATAACGAAATAGGTTGCCAAAGTTAATCCCGCCCGCGATTAACAAACTCCAAACTTCAGCCATCAACCTTTTACAGTTGACTGTACATAAACAGCTGATAATTGAGGATCGAAACAGTGTCGAAAGTTGCCCCTAGCTAGCCGTCCACTAATGACTGTAATCACACAAACAAGCCTGCTATTCTCACCCCTCACTATAAAACCAGCTTATATGTGAACCTTCGCTTCGGTATGTGAACGAAATGCGACTGCCTGCCATGGCCTTACTTAAAGTGCAACCTATGCAAAAACATTTAGTAAGTATGCTTTTAGAAAACTATGTCTAATCAGTGTTGTAGTGAAACTTGATAATTAGGCTCACGAATGCTCTTGCCGTTCACGTTCACAATTCAAAACTTAAAATTCATATTATGAATGGGATGTCACAGGGATGTTTCGGAGCGGTGTGTGGATCTGCATAAGTAAGGATTGCCTTACTACAAACCCAGTTTATATGTGAACTCTGGTCACTTATAGTTACTACAGAACTGGAGGTCTGACGCGGTTATCACACGAATGCGGAACCATTGTGACGATTGCCTCAAAGCTTGTTTATGTGTGAGCCCTGTTCACTCATTATTATTACGGAATAGAAGGTCTTACGTGTGTATCACACGAATGCGGATCCAATGGGAAGACTGCCTTAGTTTTTGCCTGGGGATAGTCGGGATAGATCACGGAATGTAAAGTGTGAGCCGTTTTGCTTTTATTTGACATTTTAAATTTTACCTGTGACTTGGAGAAGAAAATAAGACAGCAAAGTGTTAATTCCAACGTCCACGAAATTATTCATACTTATCTAAACTTACTTAAGCATTTAATGAGGGCACTTGAAACATTTTGCTTTGCGTAGCATACTCAAAAATCAGCTTTTTTGGGATACCTACCGCCTATTGATCAAGTTGTTTTATGTAAGTTAGGTATATTTTAATTTATTAATCACACTATTAATAATATTTTACTCTAATATCCTTCACTGTAGTAAATATTAACATTGACAGCCAGCGCAAGCTACGCGTTACTACCGACCGTAGCCGATAACATGGGAACTCGTATGTAGCGAAAAGCGCCCACTAACAGAGAACCTGCATAGCGGATCGCTGGCAACGAATGTGTTTAAGGATCTTTCAACATCACACGTAACCCAGAGCAATACTGACCACAAAAAACAACAAACAATCGTAGCAATTACTGTTGGTTTCGACTTGAGGTATAAATCGCACAACGAAGAAAGGTGACGTTCGGATAGTGACTACAGCAATGTTATTGTTGCAACGTTAAGGTGACATGGCGACTGTAGCTGCATTACTGCTGCGGTAAATGGGTGACGGTTTGAATCAAGGATGGCACCATGTCCAGGATGCAAATGTCCGAATGCGAATACAAATACGAATGTTAGGGATAGTGTAGTTGTTATTAGATATGCAACGAATAATGGCTTAGCAAAATACCGAATACCGAATATCCGGCGAAATCATCGGCCGCATAGCCGAATTTTATTTTATTTTATTATTTTTCCCATGGTTTTGTACTATTTATAATTATAAAGGTAGTCTGAAGGATTATACTGATTTTAATAATTGATTACTTATAGTTTGTTACTTTTTATACTCCTCGTTCTTAATTATTATCTAAGTGTTAACGCACTATTCTGTATTAGGCCGAATACTATGTGGCCGAATTCCGAATGGTGGCCGAATATTCGTTGCATCTCTAGTTGTTATCATAATTCCTTTAAAAAAATCTGTTAGTACATAAAACATATGTGTTAAGCGTTGTTAAGTGTTGAGAAATGCTATCTACTGGTCAAAATACATTACTTGAAAACAGTTTGCGCGCGAGTCGACGAGGCAGGACACGACCTGCGCACATTCGCATTCGCAAAACATTCGCTTCATTTGATGCGAATGCGAACGTTTAAAATGATGCGAATATTCGTATATACGAAAACGAATATTTGTGACATCCCTAGTTGCAACGTTACTGCTGGAACGTTTACATTGATGAACGTTGAGCGATATTACTGTCAATCTCTTTGATAAAATGTGTAACGGATTGAACGTTCTAATGACAAAAGCAATGCGGCATCAGCAACGCAATTGATCATGGAAATTGTCAGTAATATTGCCCGCGCCAACGCTGCTCAATTGCCCTTCGTATGTAACCTTAAAGTCTCAACTTGGGCAATTTACGAAATAAACGGTTTCGAATTGGCATCCAATTTTGGCAAAACAAACTTGACAAGAATTACATGTTATTCTGAAATTGCACTCCGAAATCATCGTGTTACTAACGATGGGCAGTTTTGTTTACAAAAGTATTATGATTGGGTGTATTTTTCTCTTGTATATTTTTTTGTGCAATGATATTTATTCGCCTGTAGGCGCCGTAATGTACACGGAAAGAAATGTTTGCATAACAGTACAACATATTTTGTTACAGATGTAATGAATAATCCATTACTTCGAACTTTGAGATACGTCGACTATTAGGGATAGATACAATATAGATTAAACAGACACGTCAATTTTGACACTGACATAATATATCGGATCCTTATAATCAGAAATCGGAAATCATCGCATTTATTCGTAATAAACTAACATACAAAAGTTTAGCATAACAAAAAAAAAACATATTAATTAGTTTACCAGGTACCGCTGGTGTGATGTCGTGGAGGCGGACCTGCGTCGGCTGAATGCCAATTCATGGCAGGAAACCGCGCTGGATCGGGACAGGTGGCGTTCTCTCGTTTCGGAGGCCAAGATTCTTTTTGGATCGCTGAGCCAAAGCAGTTAGTTAGTTAAATAGTTTACCACGAAATGGCCCCGCCTCAGCATAAATGCTAACCCAAAAGTCAGCGCTGATCTTCCGGCTAGACCATTTGTGGGTCACGAACGCAGCTGTACGACACGGCATAAAACTGAACGCGACTGCGGCGGCGAAAGGGCGGCGATCAACGCCATCTAGTCGGGCGGCGAGACGTCATGACGTACGTACACGACGTACACCTGCTGGCAGATATAGTTAACAAGACCATTCGTTCGTTTATTACTTCAATTATAACACTAGTATCAGTGCAAAACACGAAAGAAAATAACTGTGATTACATGACAAAAATTAAAATCATATCGTACCTTATATTAGACGTATCGGGCCGACTTTGAAACATGCATGCAATTTGAAATAACAATACCAGCTCGCTTACAAACCCCCAAACATTCTCGTATATCAAACAAACACGTTTAACACGTGTGCCGTCGATTTATCACAATTCAACCATGTGGGCATTGCTGGTCACGCGAGCACGCGACGGGTTAAAATGAAAAGTCGCGTAGGTTAAATGTTATGTTAGTGTGATCAAACATTTTGTTAACAGATAAAGGCGTATAGGTCGAATATATATAATAAAAACTCGTTTTACCCAGTTAAAAACCAGTACCCCTAGTGTAAATTTATTCGATAGCGTGACGTGACGTACGCGTTTGCGTTACAGTCTCATTTTGTATGGGATTTCGAGTTTCCAAAACGTCCCGCTTCACCTGCTTGGGGCGCTGTTTCTAAATCCCATACAAAATGAAACTTAACGCAAACGCGTACATCACGTTACGCTATCGAATAAATTTACTCTAGGGGTTCAGTTTTCCGTATGGTCTCAGTAAAAATGCGTTTATATGAGTTAAAATTAATTTTCACAAGGTGCCTCGATGAAAACTAGTTATAATTGGAATTTTCCAGTCAAAAATAGTTTTCATCAAGGCACAGGCGATGGTCCAAAAAATTTTCTTACTAAAAACTAGTTTTGACTGAGCGATATATGAGTTGAAACTATTTTCACCAAGGCGTTTCAGTAGTTTTGACTAGGGAACACGCGTTTTCACTTAAAACCGGTTTTTATGATGGTAACATACATGTGGCCAGATTATAGACTTTGATCATTTGCTAATTTCGGACCCGGCCCGGTCTAACGTGACTCATCCTTTAATTTGTGCCCCCTGTATGTAGACGAATGAACAATATTTATGTATGAAAGTCAACAACAATGTCATTCTATTCCATTTGAATACACACATGAATCGAAATCTATTCACAACCAAATCAAATTTTCATGGAATATCGTGATATTCGTGGATAAATATTGACTGGCAAATTGTTAGGATATTTTCACCTTTATGAGTTTTCGTTTCAATCGCAATAAACTAGTTGTTTGCGCTACTGTACGTTTGCATACAGGATGGGTAAGGCATTGGGGACAAATGCAATGTCTGAAGGTAAAAGGGTGAATATTGTGTTTCAAGATTTATTTAGATATTGGGGTCTAAGTTCAGCGTAAGTCTTGAATAAATAAGCTGTGGATCTGTGAGCTGTAGACCACCATTTTGAAGAAAAAAACACGACAAAAGAAGCAATTGTGAAACGCGACGTGTAATGAGGACATGCGAAAGAATTTTAACCCAAGCTGTGGCTGAGATCTTCAGTTTCCTCGGTCAATGAATAATATACATACATACAGTTTTATTTTGTTTTGATCGTACTTGGTTATACCACCATTTAATAAGATGTCCAGTAATTCGTGTACTGTGCTGTGAGATAATTTTCTAAAGCATTTTTTAATGCAGTTTTCGCATAAAAATAAACACTTTCTTACTTCCTTATCAATAATCTATTGCTCTGTTAAACTTCTCAAATACTCAAAAATACCAAAGTGATAAGGACAAATTAATTTCACCAGCATTTTCCGTAGACCTCACACTACATGTGACCGCAAGTTATTTTACAATAATTGGCGAGGAGTCGCACAAGACCGAGAAAAGTGGGGCTGTCTTGTGTCGGAGGCCAACGTCTCGATTCGAAGAATGATGAAGACACGTTTAAGATCTTTGAAAGATCTTTAAAAGATCGATAACTAAACGACATGTCAAAATTGACGTTTATTTCGATTCCGCTGTGATCCCAATAAGATGTATCTACGATATTTCTAACGTCAAAGTGACATTGGTTGCCCGAATTGAGCTGCTTCTGTCAATTATACGACGTATAAACGATATCTAAATCAGAACTTATCGTTATCGTATTTCATTCTTCGAATCGGGACGCAAGTCTCATTTGGGTCGCTGAGCCTACGGAGTAAGTAGTAAGTAAGTAAGTTATTTATGTCTTGTGTAACCTCTTTTTTAACTATTCATCAGTATGCCAGACGGTGGGGAACGTATTTTATAACTGCCCCGCCAATGTTGTTAGTTATTTTCAATTTTCCACCCTGTATTTCAATTTATATCAATAAAACATCGTTTCATGTGGAGTTCCTTGTATTTTGCATATAACTGGGACCTATTCATGGCGTGTTTCATTTCCAAGTACATTTCCCAGTAATGTTCGTGATTAAGAGTTCATGTTCAATTATTTTAATCTCAATCCACTTTATTTTCTGGCTGTATGCCAGTGTCTGCTTACAATTCGTATTTAAACCTACGGTTTGTTAGAGTATTGGACTGAATCGTAATGGAGTATGCAAAAGTATCGATGCCGGCTAACATGCATTTTAAACTGAAATACGAAGATCACAAGGTCTACTGTTGAGTGTAGCCTTTTAATTTGCGGCTCCGCGTCATCCAGGGAAAGATTCAGTCAGATGTCCTCTTTCTACATTCTAACTAAACCAATTGAAATTTTATAAATTTAGTTTATTTTTTTAATGGAGCGAATGGGAGGCGATTGGGCGGTGAAAAGAGCCTATATATCGATAGGCGGATGTGGTGGACGCGGATCTGCGCGAGCTCCAGGTTGAAGACTAGCGAGAAACTGTACGGGACCGGGATCGGTGACGAGCAGTCGTGTTGGAGGCTAAGACACACTTTGGGTCGCTGCGCCAGAAGAGTAAGTTATAGTGGAGCGCAATGCGATGGACCTGCATAGTGTTTCGTTTTATGATTTATGCACAGTTATTATGATGGTAGGCGCATCGTCATCTTTTACTATTTATTTCTTTCATTTGTCGTAGTCTTTATAATTTAATTTTTGTCAGTATTTGTGTCGTCACTCCTTAGTCTTAAGTTTAGAAGTGCCCCGCGATCTTCCGAATGTCCATCCAACGCGCTAACCGACGCCAGGAGCTTCTTTCATCCGAAAGCGACCACCATATTTTCTTTCCCTGTGCCTGGCAACATTTTTACTTGAATCGCATCGTCATCTTTTACTATTTATTTCTTTCATTTGTCGTCTATTTAATTTAATTTTTGTCAGTATTTGTGTCGTCACTCCTTAGTCTTAAGTTTAGAAGTGCCCCGCGATCTTCCGAATGTATGGACATTCGGAAGATCGCGGATTGCTCCTGGCGTCGGGTAGCGAGATTGGATGGCCAACGCGCTACCCGACGCCAGGAGCTTCTTTCATCCGAAAGCGACCACCATTTTTTCCACCTTCCATCACTGTACCTGGCAACATTTTTACTTGAATACAAAACTGACCTCTGGTTAGTATGTAAGATGTTTCACAGCACACTAAAACAATATTTCAGCTAACGAGCTACACTTTGTAATACTTGAACTTAACAAGGCTAGAGGCGTTAAGTGGCTTGTATATTATACTTAGCTCAAAAGACGTAAGTCACATAATTCTATAACGGATACTAGACCCTTCAATAACTTAGGGGTATATTTTAATGGTTCATTCGTCATAATAATCATTTAGCGATACCTGGGGGTAAGGATATGAGGGTAATAAATAGTTGAGCGGCATTACAAGGTGTTGCCGGTAACATTGATGGAGAGCTTATAGTCAGTATCCTAATATGTATTATAAATGTGAGTTTGGAGGGTATAACCCGGATAGATGTCATACTTTTTTGTTAGTTGATAGATTTTAGATAAAAAAAACGTTTATTCCTGGCAACCATGGACTGGACCAACTTTTTAATAAGGCTACCTATTACAGTTCGATTATATTTATAATAAGCTTTCATTTGATATAATATACAATTAAATAACAAAAAAAGTAAAAAAAAAATTACTGTCCGTCAAGCAAAACTTATCAGTAGAAAAAGTACATTGCTGCTTTTTGGTCGTTTCCTATAGGAATACCATACTTTACTTTGCTTTACATTGCTACCGACATATCCAGCTTGACAGACTATATCATTTATTTCTTTTCACAAATAAATAACAGATGAGGGTAAATATTTCTTATAATGTATGACCTACTATACTTACCTTTAAAGTGGTCTACAAGTTCTATGAACATATGTTACGTATCAAACGCTTGTAACGCGGTTAGCTAGCCGCACGCTGCTAACAGTAAGCGAGACAGAACTACGCTTGCATATAGCGATGTCCCGCTCGCATACCGAAGCATGTCATCCAAGAAGAAGACTGACTTACTAACATTATGTCTCAATTTAAGCTTGACCTCTCATTCTTCAAAGTTGCTACGAGTTTAAATGCCAAGTTATGTTGGTGTGAACCAGTATAATTATTTTTTTGTTTCCACCTATGTTATTTGCACTCGTCGTGTGAAGGCCCGCAGCTAACCAGCTATTTACGATGATTGGTAAATTAGTTTAATGGACTTGCTTTACCCTAATCAATAGGGATCAACATCACATCTTAGTGTAACAGGCGAAGTGAGAATTTTTTTTTTGTTTTTTTTTTTTTTGTATCTTTTCGATAAAATTTGGTGGATAGGATAGGGTTCCGTATTTTGTACAAATTATGCGCAATTACACCGTGTGTCCTAAAAAAATCCACTGAGTTACGAAAACGTACGATATTTTCATAACTGAGCTACGAAAACGTATGGTATTTTCGTAACGCAATAAAAAATTACATATGTAAATTTTTTCTGAACAAGTTGTTTTTTTCGTATTTATCCCGCCTAGAATAGGAGCTCTTAAAATCAGCCAAATTGTATCCAAATCCAACGAAAAAAAATCGGCAATCAAATAAAAATCAGTCCATCTGTTACTTTTTAAATGTACAAAGATCTTGGACTTATGGTTGTCGTTTATTAATTCAATTAATGTGATGTGATATTATTTATTTAACCTTTATTGCCAGTGATCGGAACCATGGGAGTAAAACTTATCAAGCGGACGTAAAAAGAGTGCTTATAGTCTTAAAAATATTCGAATATCAATGAATGTAAATATTTTTATGGCTGTAAGTACGATACTATTCCTATCCCTATGGACATGAATATTTTTAGGGCTGTATGCACTATTTTATGTCCGCTTAACAAGTTTTGTTAAAGTTTTACTACCATAGTTCCGATCACTGTTTATTGCACAATACAAAAAAGTACAAATGGCGAACTTAATGCCTTAAGGCATTCTCTACCAGGAAACCATTGGGCCAAACAGAAACTTCCTATTGGTGCGGAAAAGATAATCAGCACAGAGAGATAAAAGTCACTATCTAAACACTACTATTATTAATAAACATGCATAAATACAAAGTCGTGTACGTATATTATGTCGTAGTATTCAGGTCCAGCAGGCATATTATGGATAACTTCATCCATGTGATAAATTAGCCGTCACTTTTTAACACCAAGGGATTGAAAGTGTCGGAGACCGTTTTATCACGCTGTCACGTGGACAAGAACGACCATCATATTCGCACAGAATTGCTTAGCTTTGTCTAAAACTAAAAAAAAACTTGTCGTAATTATTTCGTTTTAATGTAATGTGGGCTAGATGTATTGGTAGGTAGCGTTGTTGTTCAAAATAATAGAACGTTATTTAAGTTCTTATAGTAAATAAATTTAAATAAGGGGATTGAGCGGGGATTTAAATCTTTTCGGGTCAGAGGTGTAGGGTAAGTAAGTAAGTAAATATTCTTTATTGTGCACCATACCTTTAAAAATAGACTGGAAATGAAAAAACGCGTAAAAGTTAGGTAACAACAGGCGGTCTTATCGCTAAGAAGCGATCTCTTCCAGACAACCTTTGGGTAGCAGGAAACTATGAACTTACAACATTGAACGGGTAGTGCCGATATACATATAATTCAACAAAATGAAGACGCAAACAATATAATACATACCTACATACAAATAAAATAAATACATATATACATACATACATTATATATTATACAATCATAAATAAAGGCAAGTTAAGGCAGCGAAAGGTAATGAGTCTTCAAAAGATTTTTGAAAACGGGAAGGGATTTAGCACGTCTAATGTCTAATGGCAAAGCATTCCACAACCGAACAGCACGAAAAGAAAAAGAGTTGCTATAAAATTTTGATGATGAAGGTGGTGGAGCAAGGAGATGCATCTCCGCACAGCGGACCGAGGAAAGATAGTTGAAACGCTTTTTAAGATATAGAGGGGTGGAGGGGTTGAAAAGAATGTTATAAAGAAGTACAAGAATATGAGAGTTACGGCGATGACGAATAGGGAGCCACTTGAGCTGGGTACGAAATTCAGAGACGTGGTCATATTTGCGTAATCCAAATATGAATCTTATACAGACGTTTTGAAGGCGCTCAAGTTTATTTAGCTGGTCCTCTGTAAGATCAAGATAGCAAATATCGGCATAATCCAATATAGGGAGAAGAAGAGATTGAGCAAGCGCAATTCTGGTAGCGAGCGGCAAGAAGCCACGAAGCCTGCGAAGAGACCCCAGAGAAGCAAACATCTTCCTACTGATCTCACTTATCTGTGGTACCCAAGACAGACTGCGATCAAATATAACTCCAAGATTTTTTACCTGGCTCGATAATGGAACCGGGACACCATCAAACACTATGAAAGGTAAGTTAAGAAAGTCAATCCGAGAAATGAGTTGAGAGCTGCCTAAAATTATAGCTTGCGACTTACACGGATTAACATTCAGCCCATAGCGTTTGCTCCAACTGGAAATGTGTTCCAAGTCCCGATTTATGGAGCCGATACTCTTAGGTAGATCGTTAATTACGCATTGAGAGTAAATTTGGAGGGTTAGAGCCGGTGTAGCTTTATTTGACGTTCATAAACGCATTGTACTTTTTGTACATCGTACATATATAAAGTGTGTATTTTTGATACGATCGCATCATCACATGGTAATGGTAAGTTTAGCTAATGAACACACTTTCACAGGTTTTATATTATAACAAACGTACGACTTTTATTTT
Source organism: Cydia pomonella (assembly GCF_033807575.1). Classification (NCBI taxonomy): domain Eukaryota; kingdom Metazoa; phylum Arthropoda; class Insecta; order Lepidoptera; family Tortricidae; genus Cydia; species Cydia pomonella. Next base: position 5,976,090 of record NC_084726.1, read on the forward strand.
TCCTTGCAAAATAATTAATCAAGCAATGTATAGGTCCTGTCATTCACGACAACGCGTGCTGACTCGTAATGTCATGTTATTAAAGGTTGGATTTGACTGCGTGTCATCGTTTATACAAGGTGTATGACAATGTGGTGAATAAAATACAGATTGTGATCGTATGCTTTGCGACCCATCCGTTCGCCATGACACTTGACAACGGGGTGTCGACTTGCAGGTAGTTCGCAATAACATTTTTATTGTGTAAACGTCACAGATACAACGAACGTTTAACACTACACTACTTTTTTAACTCAATACGTTACATTCACTGATGCGACGGCACAACTGTCACAAGTGATCACGATATACTAAATTGGGAGCGTGCACGACTGTCACGCAACCTAGTGTCCGCAAGTCTAGGGGAAAACGTCAATTCACTACAAACTATAAAAACTATAAAACTACTCCAAAACTAAAAACTACTGAACGGATTTTCATACGACTTTCATCTATCAATAGAGTGATTCTTAAGGAAGGCTTAAGTATATAACTTGTTAAGGTTTTGTGTAAATTGTTTGAAATATAACGATGTTGTCGGAAAAAATCACGCTGGCTAGGAGCTTTAATCGAAAACGCTGCCTAATCCGTTTGAGCTATAACAACACAATGTATGGTGGGGTTGTTTCTCATTCATAGGTCTACAAAAAAGTCCGCGATGTTAAATGTCTATCTTTTAAGGATAACTTACTATATCCATTCTTAACTTCTAGAAAAAGATCACGTAATATGTGGCATTTGCAAAGCTATTTACATGGATACATTATTAACAATTATCAAAATAAATACGTTAGTTATATTAAGCATTTCATACAGATTACAATGGTCCCTTACACCATTCAATTTAAATGAATATTTCAGGAGTAATCGTAAATCAAAGTTTCATTTCGAGCCATATAATTGTACGAAATATTAAAGACACTATCCGCAGTTAGTTCAAATTTTTACCACCTTATGCGCTGGGATCGCTTTACTTACCCCCACCATGCACTTCGCACGGTCCCAATACATTGCCGATCAAAAAGTTTTCAAATGATTAATTATGTTCGTTAGGAGTAAATTAAAATATGAAATGTGTTAAGTATAATCGATGTATTTTACGTAGAGCCCGAAGATGTATTTTTCTGTCTGATGTTTTCAATACATTTGTCCTTCCGAGAATTTGCCCTAAAAGCTTTAATACAAAGAAAACCTGAGTCGGCTTTTCTTAATACTTCACAAGTCATTGCTAGCTCATTTTTATTTAAGTTACTTTTTCATTTCGCAGGTTTTCAAGGTGTCTTATCGTTTATCTATGAAGCGCGTAGAACGTTTGACCTTAGAAAATTTTACTTTACAAAGTATGATGGGCACCTTTGCACCCGGTACAGTTCGCGGAAGTATTTTAGAATAAGATTGTTGATTTAACATTTTACTTGTAGTTATTTAGATATTATTATTTTGTGTGTAAATTTTTCCAATTGGATTATGATAATTTACATTCCTTTGGTTTCATGAGTAATAGTTACTGATTTTTAAAAAGCGTCTTTCTTAACAAATATACAGTAGGTATGTAACAATAATAGTGGAGATCCGTTTTATATAAAAAAAAATTTTTTCTTCCTATGGAGCAGGTCGTCCAAGTTGGCCAACTCACCATACAAAGTTAAAAGAAAACACTTCTAATTTTATTTTTCCTGATCAGTACACGATACCGAATATACACTAAAACGGATCCCAACTGTTTTTGTTTCACCTTGTATACTTTTTCTTTTATTTTCTTACGATGAGCAATGAAAATTCGTTTCTGTGGATTTGTCGTATCTTTTCAATCGGATATTAAACTCACGATTTCATGAATAAAGTTAATTTTACCTAAATTAAATAAAAATTATCTCAAGAAATACTTATGTAACTATGGTTCGTTTTTTTAGCATTACGAAGAAGGTAAAAGGTATCTTGACGTGTCGTTTTATTAAAAAAACACGTTTGAAAAATAAGTCACAGCAAACATATAACAATTATAAATCATATACGATTATTTACATTATTTTGCTTACATATGTAAGGTAATAATATTTTATTAACAAATTATTTTATTAAAAAAAAAAATTATGAGATGCGATATGCTCGAGAATTTGGGATAGTTACCGCCATGGGTGGTCTAGTATCAGGACATTCGCCGCGTAAGCTGAAGACTACTGGTTCGATTCCGGCCTCGATCACCCGAAAGCTTGGCCACTTTTCTTTAGTATTTTACATCAATTTCAGTCCAGTCTTAAAGTAAAACCTATTCGAGCCGCTGTTTAAACCCTGACTCAAATCCTTGCTTTCTCCATTCGTAGTAAGCGCCACTAAGCCGATAAATTCTAAAGTAACTTTATCTGTCTGTTACCTTATCATGCTGTAATATCCAGTTAACCAATATATGGGTACCTACTTGTTTTTTTAATTATTATTGTATGTATATAGATCTGCGGCTGTATCACGGTTGCATTTTTATCATTTGTCACCATGCCTGTCACGTTCTAACAAGTATGTATGACATGACAGGTGATAAAAATGCGACCATGATACCGCTGCAGCGGTGGCAGCATGGTTCCATTTTTATCATTTGTCACTATGCCCGTCACTTTCGCGCTTACAATACTTGTTAGAATGTGACAGGCATGGTGACAAGTGATAAAGAGCCGGCCATCTTAGCCCTACTGATTACAATGACAAACAAATCTATTTTTATACATTTAAGCTCAACCCTATTTTTACATTTAATTATAATGGTATCATTTATCTACAACAATTAGAAATGTAATTATACGTCTAAAACACGCAACGTTAATATCGTCCTTGCATGATCGTTTGTGTCTAGTCAGGACGTTTAAATGACTTCGTAATGAAGCGGTTTACACTCGCTATTCTTGACTTGTACAATGTACAGTTTAAACTTTTTTTTTTTAATGAAAACAACCAGCCGATGAAGAAATATAATACGATAAGAAGCACATTGTTTGTAAACACAAATACACAGACCGATTGGTGTTTACTCGTATCATGACATATCATATTATATCATATAATTTATTCAGTAATAGTCATACATTATCATTTATATATACAATTCACTTAGCTAAGGATAATATAGAATTAGATAAACATTAACATGTCAATTTGCATAAAGATGGAATGTTCATATTTTTATGTACTTAAGTAAAAAAAAAATCGTCTCATTGTTCCCATTAATAAACTCTTTAACGGAGTAATAGGCCTTTTCAATCAATAAACGTTTAAACGCGAGTTAAAACCCGAGATGGTGTTTGTAAATCTTAGTTCCAACTACATGTATAATTGAGTACGAGTTTATACTTTTGCTACTAAACTATAAAAAAAAATCAATGGAAGTTAGTGGTACAGTCAGCATCAAAAGTAGCGGATCAAACAAGGTTTCGAAAGTATCTACCATTCTGTAACAGCTTAACAAAAGTTGATGGTTCTATATGTAGACCAATTTAGACTGTAAAAGTCATAGTTTTGAAGGTGATTTTTAGAGAATTATCCATATTTGGAAAAGTTATCCGGAATATCAGATACTTTTGGCACGTTGTTTCATCCGCTACTTTTGATGCTGACTGTACATCTATAAGTCGAAATGTCCAATTACAAGCAGAAGCTAGTGACTAGTTTATAATAAGGTGGCCATTTAGTCTGTCACGTGAGAGGGTTGCGGGTAGTCCCAAAAATGCTAGCCTAATGAGGGTTAGGAATATCCCACTTACGGTTCCGTCGACGTCAAAGATATTTTTACATTTTTCGTTTTATTACAAAGGAGAAAGGTGCAAAAGAGGAAACATAGTACATATATCTATCACATAGACGATACCTTTAAATTTTTTCGCAGATTTTAGATGACGCATGCTAACGCAGGTCTTGCAAATTGCAGTTGTCATATTGAATTATTACACGTTTTTAAAAGCAATTACCATTTTTTTTGTTACTATTTAACCAAATTGCTACGTCACAAGTCAATTATTTTGATCTCATAGAAATTCTATGATAAACTACCGTTACCTAGTTTGCGGCTGGAACAGCGCCATCTTTCAGGAAATTGGGACAACAAACTAAACAGTTACGCTGCAAATGCAACATCCCTGGAGTTGCAGGCATCCATAAGCGATTGTGACTGCTTACCATCAGACGGGCCGTATGCTTGTTTGACCGACGTGGTATAAAAAAATGTCACAAAGTTTATTAAGTAGGTTATTTTTTTATTTTTTTTTATTAAAGGTGTTCTGTTCCATTGATTAAATTGGTAAATGTAATAACATTATCTTGTATGTCTATTTAAGGAAGAACAGGTGTTAATTAATTATTAATATACACACATAAGTACCTCATTATCCTTGTTTTCAAATACATAAAATTACACCTTGAAACTTTCGTTTCCCACGGAACTTTAAAAGCTGCTACTTTCATTTATTGTTTACGAATTTGGTTATAGTTTCTTATTGTTTTTACAACTTTATGTTATTTTCATATTATAAAGTTTACTTTTTTTTATACCACGACGGTGGCAAGCAAGCATACGGCCCGCCTGATGGTAAGCAGTCACCGTAGCCTATGGACGCCTGCAACTCCAGAGGTGTTACATGCGCGTTGCCGACCCTTTAAAAATCTGTACACTCCTTTTTTGAAGAACCTCATACTTCAATCCCATGCATCAGCCGTAACAGCCATAGGAACTCATTCAATTGTTAATACCTTATTCACGGTTAATAAAATTAAATTTTAAATAGAATTGTTATGGCTGTTAAGTCCGTTTCCTGTGGTGAGACAGAAAATGCTGCCTATTCCGGTAACTAAAACGGTTTATGCTGTTACATTTTTAGGGTTCCGTACGCAAAGGGTAAAACGGGACCCTATTACTAAGACTCCGCTGTCCGTCCGTCCGTCTGTCACCAGGCTGTATCTCATGAACCGTTATAGTTAGACAGTTGACATTTTCACAGATGATGTATTTCGGTTGCCGCTATAAAAACAAATACTAAAAAGTACGGAACCCTCGTTGGGCGAATCCGACTCGCACTTATCCGGTTTCTGTATTCTTGATTAAAACTTTACTAATATTACTATGAAAAATGACAGTACTTTCAGCATATTAATGACGGCCAAACTCGGTCAAAGTGCTCAAATATATCGTAACACACTTTTGTTCCCATAGAACCAAGGATGTTTTACGACATATTTAGCGAATTTGACTGTCATTTTCTATTTGAAACTGACTGTATGTACATGAGATAGTCATTCAAAATGGCACATTTAAACTGGTAAATGTAAAGTTACAAATCCAAGAAAACCTATGTCAGTTTTCAATATCCGAGAACTGTAATTTAGGGGACTCCCTGTGATCGCATAACAACTTTTGTCATATTTTTAACTGTCATAACACTTTATGCATAAAATTATAAGTCATAAAAATCTTTAGTCAGAATTATTCCTGAGGCATACCTGGGTTTTTGTCATAAATGATTTATGTCATAATTTTTGTAGTCATCAATTTAATTCACATAAAATTTTTGTTTAGGTTCCGTAGGTTAGGCATGCACAATAAATATATGGCAACTGCTATTTATGTCATCAAATAGTATGACTAAAAATGTATGACACAATATAATATGACTTTATATTGGTATCCGCAATGATGATTATGACACAAGTTGTTATGCGTATCAACGATATGACTTAAACTTTTATGCAACCCAATATGAACCCATAATTTAGTACGAGTATTATGTAAAAAAAATAGTAAGTTAGGTTGATAGAGGAACATTACATACATACATACATATTTGAATTACGAGTATATTTAGTAATAGTATAAACACTTTATCAAGTAGAGCTTCAACTAAGACAAAGACTATTCTTTATTTTGAGACGATGTAAATTCACCGTTTATTATTTATTATTAAAAGACTAGCATGAAGTCTCGTTTTCAGAGGCTGTTAACACCCAATTCCGTTGAAATTGATGTTACTCAAAGAAAAACTGTTTTACTCGTAGTAAAGCAAAAAACATGTTAATAATCATCATATTTCAAAGACCGTGGCCGTACTCGACACATGATTGGATGTAATCGACTCGATAGAAAATAATTGCAAAGATTGGTCTTAAAGTTTGCAATTAAAATCACAATTTCATAACATTTGCCGCCTGCTGTCTGCCTCTACATTTAATCAATTGTTTCTTTTCTTTTGTATCTTTTTACTGAGATGTGCCAATAAAACTGTTCTGTCTATGCTACTCATATTTATACCTTAAGCTTTAACTAGTTATTAGCACAAATAATCCACTTTTTTATTAGGGTTCCGTTCCCAAAGGGTCAAACGGGACCCTATTACTGAGACTCCGCTGTCCGTCCGTCCGTCTGTCTGTATCTCATGAACCGTAATAGTTAGCCAGTTGAAATTTCTACAGATTATGTATTTCTGTTGCCGCTATAACAACAAATACTAAAACAATAAATAAATATTTAAGGGTCCCATACAAAAAAGTGATTTTTAGGGTTCCGTAGCCAAATGGCAAAAAACTGAACCCTTATAGATTCGTCATGTCCGTCTGTCTGTCCGATTCTGTCACAGCCACTTTTTTCCGAAACTATAAAAGCTATACTGTTCAAACTTGGTAAGTAGATGTATTCTATGAACCGCATTATGATGTTTACACAAAAATAGAAAAAAAACAATAAATTTTGGGGGTTCCCCATACTTAGAACTGAAACTCAAAAAATCTTTTTTCATCAAACCCATACGTGTGGGGTATCTATGGATAGGTCTTTAAAAATGATATTGAGGTTTCTAATATCATTTTTTTCTAAACTGAATAATTTGCGCGAGAGACACTTCCAAAGTGGTAAAAAGTGTGTCCCCCCCCGTAACTTCTAAAATAACAGAATGAAAAATCAAAAAAAAATATATGATATACATTGCCATGCAAACTTCCACCGAAAATTGGTTCGAACGAGATCTAGTAAGTAGTTTTTTTTAATACGTCATAAAAATTAAAAAAAAAATTTTTTTTCATCAAACGTGTGGGGTATTTAGGGATAGGTCTTCAAAAATAATATATAGGTTTCTAATATCATTTTTTTCTAAACTGAATAGTTTGCGCGAGAGACACTTCCAAAGTGAAAAAATGTATGTCCCCCCCCTGTAACTTCTAAATTAATAGAATGAAAAATCTAAAAAAAATATATGATATACATTACCATGCAAACTTCCACCGAAAATTGGTTTGAACCAGATCTAGTAAGTAGTTTTTTTAATACGTCATAAATGGTACGGAACCCTTCATGGGCGAGTCCGACTCGCACTTGGCCGCTTTTTAGATAATGGTACGGAACCCTTCGTGGGCGTGTCCGACTCGCACTTGGCCGATTTTTTATATAGATTTCTTATGATTCCCTTTTAAGACCCAATAACAGTGAAAATGCGGTATCATTTACTCCGATAGAAATAGACTGCGTGCGCTGATGCGCCGTTCGTTATTGACAGCCTTGTACTTTACATTTAAACTATACATTGTGCACTTAAAATTCCCAAATTAATCCAGGTAAGTTCAGGTAAAACCTTAATTCCTTTCCACGATGTTCGGAAGTGCGCCCGCCAAGTCTCAAATTGCATTTCGCCTCGTTTAGTTGCGGTAGCGTTTGTTCTGTCATTTCCATTCCGGAATTAGTTCCCGGAATTCCGTTGCTGGATGCGTTACTTTGTTAACGTTAGACACGTTCTTTTATGTTAAAATGTAACTGTGTTGTAAACATACTCTGTGTTTCCGTAGAAATTTGGTGATAAATAGGAACAGGTAATAATGTCTTAAATTATAACAGAAAGAATTCAAAACAGCATAGCAAATAATTACGCTCAATAATATTATGGGATAATCTTAACAAATTGTGTCAAATTTTGTTAATATCTATCTTGATTATTAATTCAAGTCCGAAATACAGACTAAAACATATCTAAACATAAACGTAATTAAAAACTAAACTTAGCCTATCTTGTAATTACTTATAAGTACCACTTTTTATGACAATTAATTTAATTAAATTTCCTATTGGCAGTATTTTGTTTCTAATCGGTGCAACACATGGAGATAAGGCGGAAAATATTAATTTAGTTCCAATTCCACACCAAAACGTCAGAAATGTCCTCAGGTGGTTTTAAGCGTTTAATATGTGTAACTTGTAAAAGGCCCTATCACTATAAATGTTTTAACATAACTACAGCTGCTTTCATGGCAAGAAACTACGCAATACGGCACGATTTTCGTTGTTTATTGTGTACAAACATAACATCTCGCCGTAAAAATGATAACACACCTGCGCGAGGCCAACTTAGTTCTACATTACAAGACCAAGACCATACAAATATGTCACTGGATAATGTATCAATAAATGATGAGACAAACCTGAACCTCGGCGACACCATTGGCTCCCCGCAACAAATACAAAATTCTCAGCCCATCACACTAGACCAAATCAGTTCCCTGCTTAAAAACAATAATACTTTTATTTTAACCGACTTCAAAAAGATGCTGCACACAGAGATTACTGCAGCGATTGAAGGACTTAAAACCGAATTTACAAATAAACATACTCAATTAACGTCCCAACAAGAAAGTATGATGCAGCAAATAAATGAAGCCAACAGTAAAATAGACTCACTACAAAGGGAAAACCAACAAATTAAAACACAATTAGCTCAAGTTCAGATGCGATCTAACCCAGTAGAAAATCCTGAAATCATCAAGAACCAAAAAAAGTTCATAGTCTACGGCTTGGACGAGTACTATGGGGAAAAGGAATCTGATTTATATCCCCGATTAAATAACATGTTCTGCGACATTTTAAATGTAAATATTAATAGCTATATCGAAAGTGCACAGCGTATAGGTAAAAAAGGAAATCGCCGCCCGCTGCTTATCGAACTGATAAGCAAGCGCATGAAAGCGTACATACTGGAAAACTCCCGCGCGTTCAGGAACACGGGATATGCTGTCTCAGATGTCCTGGATAACGAAGCCTTAATCATAAGACGAGACCTAAGAGATCAGCTCCGGAGAGCCCGCGAAAGCGGAAAGCACGCAGTAATACGAAACAACCGCCTTTTTATCAATGGAATCGAATGCCAACCCACACAAGGAATAAAATCCCATCCTGTGGCCCCTGGCCCGAGTAATATAGCACCAGCCATCCCCACAGCGCGCATAAGTCACAATAGTATAGCAAATAGCCCAGCAGCCAGAACAAGCGAGTCATCACGCCTAGACAGACAAGAGGACCTACCATCATCTACAGCAAATCAAACTATACATACTAGGGGCAATCCCGTGGAAATTACGGAGCAGATTAGAAACCTGGGAGAAGAGGAGAAAACGCCATGCCCATACGTCTCGCAGCCCACAGTACATGAGCAGACTAGCACACCCAGTCGAAGCCTCTTTACGCATAATGCCTCAAACTCGAATGACCAGCGTATTCGCAGTAACCTAGCCGACACACGCGCAACAAATACTACCTTTCGTACCTAACTTGCCTATTTTATTCCAAAATATGCAAAGTCTATGGAACAAAACCCACCTTATGCAAGATTATACGGAAAAAAATAATAATTTACACGTGATTTGTATTTCCGAGTCATGGCTAAACAAGGAAAAAAAAGATTTAATACATATAACTAATTTTACTACAAGTTCATTCTTTTGTCGGGAACACCGCGAAGGTGGCGGTGTACTTATTTTAACAAAAAACACTTTAGAATCTAAAGATCGACCCGACATCACATCTCTATCAATAGAACTAATTTTTGAAGTATGTGCTATAGAAATACCAAAGTCAAACCTATTAATTATAAACATATACTACCCAAATAGAAAGAGGGAAATCGAAACATTTTATGTATGTCTAACTAAACTCCTTAAATTAATTTCCTTAAAAGATAGTTGCAAAAATATTGTAATCGGAGGTGATTTTAACATTAATTTCCTATCAGATAATTACGAAAAGACTAGATTATCTAACCACATGCTCGCACATAACTTTCATCAACAAATCAGGCTGCCCACACGAGTCACTCATACGTCATCCTCCTGCATCGATTTAGTATTTATTAACTTTAAACCAATCAATTTAAAAATAAATATAGTGGAACCTGGCTTCTCCGACCATAGGGGCGTTTTGGTAACAGTGCCATTTTGTGTGCGAAAATTACAAAACTGGTTAGTTTGCAAAAGAATCTATAGCAAATATAATATATCTTCATTTAAAAACGAGCTCGAAAAAATAAACTGGAATGATTTAATTTCTATGAATAACAGTTCAAATGATAACTATAATCTATTTGAAAATGCACTAAAAACAGCCCTTAATAAATGTATTCCAAAGAAAACTATAAAAATTCAGCCGAAAAAATCTCACCTAACACCGGGTTTAAAAATATCTTGTCAAAATAAAAGGCTCCTAAGGCTACTAGTATTACAGTCTAAAGATAAAACATTACGAAACCATTACAGAAATTATTGTAAAATATTAAAAAAAGCAGTCCACGCATTAAAAAAACTTAATAACAAACTTAAATTCAAAAACTCACACAATAAAACCAAAAGTATGTGGCAAATAATAAACACCGAGACAAATAAAAATCCACCAAAAAATAAAAATAATACTCAAATTAAAATATCTGATAACAAGGTAGAAACAGACCCAATTACAGTTGCGAATATTTTTAACAATTTCTTCTCCTCTATCGGAAATTCGCATCCGACATTTAAAACCGAAGCATCATCAAAAAATACGACCGAAAACTCATTCTTTCTTCGTCACGTTGAACCAGATGAAATCCTTAAAACAATAAAAAACCTTAAAAATAAGTCATCTTGCGGCATTGATGAGATCCCACCAACTTTAATTAAAAGCTGTTCAGAAATTTTAGCTATCCCATACACTAAACTCATAAACCAATCATTTTCTGAAGGCTCTTTCCCAGATGCACTAAAAATTTCGCTAATTAAACCGGTATATAAAAAAGGAGATACTACAGACGTAAATAACTACCGCCCAATTGCTCTACTACCGACAGCAGCAAAAATATACGAAACTGTAATGATAAAACGTCTCTACTCCTTCTATGAAAAGTACAAAATTTTAAATGACAACCAAAATGGCTTTAGAAAAAACCGGTCAACAACCCTTGCAATCTACAGATATGTCCAGCAAATTACAAATGTAATAAACGATAGAAAATATGCGGTCGGCCTCTTGCTTGATATGAGTAAAGCATACGATAGAGTCAATCACAAGATCCTCTTAGACAAACTTTATAATACGGGAATTAGAGGCACTGCCTTTGAATGGTTCAAGTCATATTTCACAAACCGCGTCCAGCATGTAGACATCGAAAACGTAGACTTCGTGACGGGACAAATCCAAAAAGTCAGATCTGCAAGACTTCCTGTAACCGGCTCTATCCCCCAAGGCAGTGTCTTGGGATGTATCTTATTTCTTGTTTACATAAACGACCTTCCCGATATACTAGAAGACCATTGTACACTTTTTGCAGATGATGTTTCGGTATTGTTCCCATGGGACGATGTGTTTGGTGACGTTGAAAATAAGTTAAACTCCACCTTGAATAAAATCGTAAATTGGCTACAAAATAATAATCTAGAACTTAATCTCAAAAAAACAAAACTTATTCAATTTAAACCCTACCAAAAATCCCCCCTGCCTTTAAATTTCATCTACCAAAATACATGTATAGAACACGTCAGCTCGGCTACCCTTCTAGGACTGGAACTAGATACTAACATGTCTTGGAAACCGCACATCCAAAAACTTGCAAAAAAACTATCCTCTTTTATATACGCCCTCCATCACTTGAAACGCGTTACGGATTTTAAGACGGCTCTCACAGCATATTACGCATACGCCTACTCTAGATTATCTTACGGCCTAGTGCTGTGGGGAAATAGCAGTGATGTAGACAAAATTTTCATACTACAAAAAACATGCATTAGGATACTAGTTAATATTGACCAACTAGACTCCTGCCGCCCCTATTTCATTAAGCACCAAATACTCACCCTGACCTCTATGTACATATTCGAGTCGAGCAAGTTTGTCAGGAAATACATCGATTTATATACGCCTTTAATTAATAATAGGAGAAACAATCGAAACTTAAATAAACTAAGATTGCCACTTTCCACATTAAAACTTGTTACGTCCGGCCCTCATTACATGACCATAAAAATTTATAATCACCTTCCGAATTCCCTGAAAGACCTAAATAAACCTAAGTTGTTTAATGATAAATTAAAAATATTTCTGGCAAGTAAATGTTTCTACAACTTAAATGATTTTTTTAGTGAAGAATATGATTAGGAAAATACAAATAAATGATTAAAATGTACCTAGTTTAAGCTAAGTAGATTTAAGTTATCTAAATTTAAGGCTTAAATTGCTATGCCCTTGCAGGGCGTCACATGTATACCTCCTAAAATGTACCACCTTTAACAATTTATGTAATGTGACATGCAATAAATATTCATTCATTCATTCATTCATTCATTCATTCATTCATTCATTCAAGCGTTATTCAACTACATTTGACATCGCCAACATCTACAGGGAATGTATAGCGGCAGATTACTGTTTTCAAATTTAAATTCAACAAAATGTACATTTTTGTTTTATATGTGTACGGAGTGATTACTGAGAAGGGAACGCTGGCGAGGCATATCCAACAACTACTATTTTCACTTAGTACCGCAACGGAATAATTATGCAGAAAATGTTGGAGGAATGCGTACACAGAGAAGTTCTACAGCAAGAAAAAATAAATTCCGCATGTTTTGTTTCGTTTTTTTTATTGTAATCGGAAATCTGCCGCTGAACATTCTGTATTTGCAATAGAAAGATTAATTTTCAACTCCAACTCTAACACACTTCTAACTAAAATACGTTCACAAAGTAGAACAATAGAACAAAAACCGCGAGGAAATATCTTTACATACTACATTTCATATCTTTATGGTGCCTATTCTGTGAAATTAACACAAATATACATTTAGAGCAGTAGAAATTATACTTTATTTCTTATTCTCACAAGATAAAAGAAAAGTAAATTGTTAGATAACTTGAACTACTTAGTTCGTATTAGCTTAGCTTTTTGAAAATTAAACTTAAATTTCATAGAAGTATGTTATATTTTCCAAGAACTAAAAATATAGACCACGAAAGTCGTATCTCGCCTGTTTCTACCAAGGAAATTAACGTTCAGCGTTTTTTAAATTAATTATGCTCTGGCGCAAAATTAATACGAAAAATATTTTCGTATTTCAGTGAGCAAACTTAAAATGGGAATTAATAATATCTAGAGCAGGTTTTTTCGTAGAAATATGTGGAATTTAGAGCTGCATTCTGAAACAAAGTAACTTGGCTGTACATTTTCTGTAGCGAATTTCTCTTTACTGAAAATTAAGCTTTTGGAATAGAAAGCGTTTTATGGTTATGAGCTGTGTTTCATTTTAGTTGAAAATGTCTAAAGCTTAAGAGGGAAGTATGACACGTGGTCGTCCAGAAAACGTTTTTCCACTTCTAAATATTTTCCATTCTCTATGATTTTTGACACGCTTTTATTAGGTCAACCTGTATGTAACTATGTAATGGAATCTAAGGTAACTAATTTAACCACCTTCCAAGGATCGTAGCGTCATGAAAATTGTCAACTGTATGTAGTTCTGATGACAATATAATAATAATTATGGTACTATCGAACTGATCTGATGATGGAGCCGGAAGATATGAACTGGAACTTCATGTTGGAACATGGATTTGTTAGAAAAGTGTTGTAATGAACTTTGACCACGATTAGGTTTCAAGGTCTGATGATGAAGCCGGAAGATAGGCACTGGCATTCCATGATGGAATATCCTATCATAGTCGTGTTTGCACTTGTGAGAAAGGTCACGTAATGGACTTTGGACACGATCAGGTTTCAAGGTTAAAAGGCGTTTTTTTCTAGTTTTTATAAACTATTAATTTATTAGTATGTTAATGACACTGAAAAACTACTTAGGTTTATAGGCTTTCCTTTTCAAAATTTGCAACACATTTTTTTTTTAATTTAAGCCTATAAACTTAAAATATATTAATAATATGCTGAAGCGATCAATATCAAAATCAAAGTGGAAATGCAATTTCACAGAAAAAGTACCGTTATTTTGCTAGGATCGCAAAGCTATTCTTCCCTCTTAAGAAATATTCCATAATCTTTTTTAATAGAAATCAAATTTATATGCCTATAGTTACTAGTTTTGACCACATTATGATTATGTATACAAATAATTATTTATTTACGGACTGTATAATGATTTAATAATTATGAAAATTAATGTAATTGAGATAATAGTGGACGACTACCTCTCCATACAAACGTAGTCCCCATTTTCCTCCCTGGATATCCCTGGATTTCGTTGTATTAATATTAATATAGCTAGCTAGTTATATAGCTATGCACCTTTGTTTGACTAAGGTAGTTTTTTTATTGTTATTGAAAAGGAGCGAAAATTAAATTTCATATTTTTTCTGGAGGCAGAGAAATGGGGACTACGTGTGAATGGAGAAGCAGTATTCCACTTTTTTTTTTTTTTTTTTTTTTTTTATTAAAAACTGATCGGCGATTGGCTCTAGTCACACCTGATGGAAAGTGAAGACAGGGCCTAAGATGGAGCTCACCGATTCAGTAGTAGCCTATTCACTCTTGCTTTAAAGAGACCGAGGTCATATTTATCAGGGAATACAGAGGGCGGGAGCGCATTCCATTCTTTAGCCGTCCGTAACAAAAAAGAGGAGGCAAACCGTTTAGTGCGAACAAATGGAATGTGTACCACGAACGGGTGCATTCGCTCCCCACGCCTGGACGTCCGATGATGGAAAGGGGAAGGTGGGATCAGATCGTGCAGTTCCTGTGCACACTCCCCGAAATGTATCCGATAGAACACCGATAGGCTAGCGACTCGACGGCGATGCTCAAGGCTCTGTAATTTTGACTTGATAGATGGGTCATCGCCAAAAAGTCTATGAGCCCGGCGCTCTATCGAGTCCAGAGTATCGAGTCCACTATCTTCTTGATGTGTTCGTATAAAAAATATTCGACTAACTCCTGGTTTTCTACACGAGTGCAAAAGTGGAGACATTTGTCAAAGTGGCGTTCTTTGCGTTTTGCCTAATCTTCTTACACTTTTTGTACATCAAGGTTTTGAAAATTAAAAAATTATAATTCGTATAACATTAATGTTAAAGCATCGACAATTTCACTTTAAAAAAATGTTACTAAACGCCGATAAAAACGATTAAAAACCATCAAAAGAATTCGCGCAAGTCCCCCATTCCACACAGTTCAAATTCTATTAAGAAACAGTACCACCGCTTTTCCAGGCCGAAAGCTTTAAATAAAAAATATTTTCTTTTCGCAGGTAATGCTGAAACGGCTTAATAAAGGCGTTTGAGTCGATTCCGACAAGCCGGTAAGCTCAGAGAATAAAAAAGCTCACAAAAGGTTGGGCGCTACTGAACGCTGCTGTATTACTAGAGATAAATTAAGAATATGTTTTTTTTATACTACGCCGGTGGCAAACTAGCATACGGCCCGCCTGATGGTAAGCAGTATCCGTAGCATATGGACGCTTGCAACTCCAGAGGTGTTACATGCGCGTTGCCGACCCTAACACTCCGCACCCAGCGCTTACTCACTGGCAGGAACACAACACTATGAGTAGGGTCTAGTGTTATTTGGCTGCGGTATGCTGTAAGGAGGTACTTACCCAGTTGGGCCTTCTCTAGATCTGGAATGATATCCGCTGCGCTGTGCCCTACCACACAAAGCGAGATGACATTCACAGTGCCCATACCTCTCTGTTGGACGTAGTTTAAGGACATACCCAGGTCCGAAGGTTGGGCGCCACTGAATGCTACTGTATATATTATATTATATATAAGGAACATTACATTTTATGTACAAACAATAATGTCAAAAATTTCATTGTTGATAGGTATAAGTTTTTGCTGTATGCACTTTATAACCCCAAACTCGAGCTGTAACTGCTACTCGCTGCCAAAGAGTTGCATGACACGTGTTAGACAATTCGGTGCTCGTCAATGAATTAGACGGTTTGCAGTAGATATAAGTATAATCAGCTTCCACAAAAGTGTATATATATATACTTTTGTTTAAATGTTAAGTACAAGGCAGCGTTTGATCGTGCCGTAGATGGATTGGTAATGATATGCAATAAGTCATATGTACTCCTCCCGCGCGTCTGTTTGTCTCTCGTTTAGCTGCTAGGTAAGGGTGAGTGTAGACAATATGCAAGATTGGTTCATCTAGCTTAAACTTACTTAAAGTTTCATAGTGATACGACTAAACAGGGAATTTCTATCAAAAATTTAATTTTTGAGACATGCTTTTGACGATTTGTAACTCCCGGCCCGATTAGAACTTTAAGAGACGTCAAATATTAGGTCTAGATACGATATGGATTGGATATGTCTGTGTCAAAGGTGACGTAATCCTAATATTTGACGTATCTTAAAGTTCGAATCGGACCTTAGCTGTCAAAGAGTTACATGAGATGCAAGATTGGTCATCTAGTTTACTTAAAGTTTCATAGTGATACGACGTTATATTTTAAAAATCACCATCGGGCGACGTAGCATCAGCACACCACCACCTTCTCGACGGCAGGATTGGAGCCATAGTCGTTAACGAAATAAAATATTAATAAAAAAAAACTAAAATTTAAAAAAGGGTCGTGGGTGGTCAAGGCCCGTCTAAATATTCACTCGTGAACTGATACTGCCCTGGCTGGTCGTGGGTCCGCAGCAGGTGGGTGACACTCGTCAGCGCTAAAGAAGAGCTGGGGCGACGACTGGCGAACGGCTATGGCTCCAACCCTGCCGTCGAGATAGTGGTGTTGGGCTAATGCGAAGTATCACTAGCACGTATCTAAAATATTACAGGTAGTATTAAAACTCGCTGACAGTGAAACCCCACCCGGCGACCCTTTTTAGCACCACAAGTAACTGAACGGGCCCGATAGAGCGCATATATTACAACAGGTAAACAAGCTTTAGCTTTATAAACAGTTAGATATAATGGCAAGGAAAATGTGCAGTGGAAATAGCTGTTCAAAGGCAGTAAAATGTTTACTTATGTAAGGCAATGTCTATAATCTATATGAAAGATCGAAACCTAATAATCCCAGAATCGACTGAGAGTATTAGGTTTCGACCTTTTGGGTATTGACCTAATAACCTATGTGGAGCTTCAGACACTATACCTCCCTTGTCGGATCTGTCACGTAAAATGTTTGTAGACAGTTTTTGGAAGGTAAGCATCATGATTTATCTAGAAAACGTAACATTACAGTAATAAAAATATGTTAAACATAATATTTTGTAAGACTCACATAATAGACGAAGCTAGCTCGGAAAGTGGCTAAGTTGAGATGGGACTGGGCTGGTCATGTCTGCCGAATGCCGGACGACTTGTGGGCCAAGATAACCACTGAGTAGGAGCCCCTCGAGTCTAACCGAGGAGCCGGTAGAACTCGTCGGCGATGGCGGGATAACTTAAACTCCTTTTTGAGAGGATGACCAGATATAGCACTAAACAGAGACGAATGGAAAAAGAGGGGGGAGGCCGTTGCCCAGCAGTGGGAAACAGTGGGCTCTGAATAATAAATAATAGTAATAAAGATGGAAGCATTCTTTAGAACTTTTGTAAAATGAGTAATTTGGTGTGGCCGCAACTTGGTCGCCCGAGTCCAGTGATACCAGTCCAATATGTAAATTTTGGTGCCAAAACTACTATTATAATTAATTACAAGCTTTTATTTAACTTGCCCTGTTAGTATGTATGGTACAAATCTTGCAAGTTAAATTTGACCCACTTCCCGGTTTCCGATGATGCTGAAAATTTGCATACATATGTAAGTCGGGTGACAATGTAATATTATGGTATCATCAAACTGATCTGATGATGGAGACACGAGGTAGACATAGTAACTCTGTGATAAAACAACGCAACCTAATTGTTTGGGGTTTTTAGAATTGTCTCGATGAGTATTAGTTGCCTGTGGAAAAAAGTACAGTCAGCAATAATTATAAAAGCTTGTACAAAAATGAAATTTTTGCCAAAAACTTATTTTTCGGTTCAGGATTAAGTTTAAGTTTTCTATTAACGAAATAAATGTCATTGCAGTTATTTAAAGGAAATTTCTTATAATTAAATGTGAAAACTGTGCAAAGTTTTATTTTGAATTATTTAGGTTGGGGTAACTTTTATCATCTATTATAGATCGTGTCATTCACGAAGACGCATGCCTCGATTCGTATTCTCATGTTATTAAAGGTTACATTTGACAAATCTGCGCGTCACCGTGGATGATACGAGCTATATTTATTTTTAGTTTTATAATCACGTTTTTTAAAACCTTTGTCATAAAATGAAATAAAGCATTTTTATTTCACATTATTATTTGTTTAATGTTTGTTCTATCCAAGAAACCACATAATGAAACATTAAACACACAAAGTTTTTGGCCCACTAAACTTTTTAGAAGGAAATAAATACTCGCTTACTTTTTTGTTATTTCTTGTTCAGTTGTTTTGGTAAAGTTGGACGTCATGTGTTCAATTTCCGTGTAAGGTGTATTGGGGTTATTACGGAAATCGCAAGTTACGATTTAAACTAATGTTTCTTAAATCATTTAATTGGGTAAAAAAAATTTTCGTTGTCTTGTTTCTGTCAACCGTAAGGGTGGAAAGGGAGGAAAGGCGTTAAGGGAAAAAAGGGGTTGAAGTTTGTATGGGGAATCAGTAAAAAAAGCATATTGTATAAAAGATGCCACCAGATACGTATTTCAGGATTGTTAATATGTCGGTAACACTGATATCGGTCTAAAGTTAGTGGGGTCGGATGTGATAAGATAATAAATAAATAAAATAAAATAAAAAGCCTTTTTTTTCATGCAAAGCATAAAAGTTACATTTTTAAGGTGAGAAAAAAGTAAAATGAATTTGAAAAAAGTAAAATGAATTATATACTATGTGTTTTCTTTTTTTGATTGTTGCACGAACCCCTCCTCTTAGGTGAAGGTGAAGGCCTCATCTAAAGATTTCCATTTTTCTCTGTCCTGAGCTATTTGTGGCCGGGGTCGGACTGATTTAAATAAAGGAGTGACTTTACTACGTTTCAGTAGATTAGGAAACTCACAGCAGTCAACAATATTATTAAATATAACTACCAACTCAGGCGCTATAACTTCATGAACAGACTCCCCAGAGGTCACTAGTTCTTTGTCATTAATTGATTTCAACTCCTTTAATATACCTGAGTCGCTCACACGTTCAAAATGAAGGTTTAACATTCTGAGACATTATTTTCTAAAAATGTAACGGCAGACGAACGAAAGGAACGGAAGATAAATAAATTACTTGCAAATAAGTATTAAGGATCAAGGTACCCTCATTTTGTCAAAACTTTCCTCATATCCTATAAAGTCAAAAACTGATAAGAGCAATATTAATAAAGCCAGTGAAGCAAGATTAAAACAGTATATTTCGTGGAAGTCATTAATTTCAATAGCCGTCAAAATGTCAACAGACAAACAAACAAATCCTATTATGGGGAACGTTTTCATAAAATTAGCAAAATGTGTGTCGAGCCCCGTCGTAGTGAAAAGAGGAAAGTAGGTCATTCGTATGACCGGCTTATATCTGTACATAAAATTTTTTATAACATTGAATGCGGGCCAGATATATATATTTTTATTCTTTATATCTTTTATCAATAAGAACATGCTTTTATTTTATTTCGATCAACACTATTTAAATAGTTGTGTCATTATTATTACTTACAAGTAAGAATGTCATCACTGACCTGAGTTTGACCGCAGAAGTGAGTCTCTATTTTTTTTTCAATCTCTCTAGGGTTTAAGATATTTAATTTTTTTAGTTATTTTACTTCAGAGCTTTAACTAAATAATTCAATCATTAAGGTATACAATACAATACAAATCCTCATTATTGCACAACCTCATAATAACATTTACAGAAAGACATACATATTACATAAAGACAGAGGTCTTATCGCTAAAGAGCGATCTCTAAAAGACAACCTTTAGGTATTTGCTGTAAATTATGTTTTTAAAGTCGCACCTCCATCAAATTTGACCATATACCACTCTACATATAAAGGAAGGAACCAGTTAAATTATAAGATGGCGTTCACAAAGAGTGTCTGTCGGTTTCTATGAAAAGAAGCTCAATGTTATTGTTAATGTTATAAAAGCAATGAAATTGTTTCGCTTTGCGACCCAACACCGGCAGATGGCATACCTACGCTACGTTTGTACTGTGATTTACGTCGTTTTTGCAATTCAATTAATCGTCATCATCAATAAATTCAAACACCATTAGCGTTGAAACCCAATCTTTTCGCCATTCAGTTCCCTAAGGCCGATTACATCACTCAAGAACCCTACTCTTCTGTTTGAACTACGCAGTTCCCGAGATACGCAAACAAGCGTACAAACATACCCTTTTGTTGTAAATTCGCGTGGAGTACAGTCTAAATATTTGCGCGCCTGAGCGAGGTACAGTTGGAACAACAATTGCCGCCATGTTGCTTTCGAAAAGGCCTGTGAAAACCTTTCGCCTTTTGACCTCTTTTTTTCCTTTTTTACAAGCTTTTATTTAACTTGACCTGTTAGGTATGTATTTATGTGTGTGTGTGGGTCAAATCTTGGAAGCTTTTGACCCAATTCCCGATTTCCAATTGAGCTGAAATGCATACATATGTAAGTCGGGTGACAATGCAATATTATGGTATGGTTGGTGCCCCAACTTAAGTAACCAAGTAGCCATACTAATTGTATTGAAAAGTGGATACTTATGTTAGAGAACCCAGTATACCATCGAGCTGATCTAATGATGGAGACAGGAGGTGGCCTTTGCCAAAAACTACGCTATCGATTTAAGATTTTTATTAAAAATAGGTGAGTAGTCTTATTTAAGCTAACTTTACGCACTTTATTATAAATGTCATGTGTACTTACAAAAAAAAATGATATAAATGATGATATTGCCACACTTTGTTGGAAATGCCATGCAGAATTAGCTCGTTCCGATTTTAGGACTTTGATCACCACACACGCCACACAAACGGATGATTAAGGAAAATGTACTTAGCCTAAATTTTGGCGATTACTTAGCGCCGAAAACTAGTTAAGACGTAGTTTTTCGTCATTTTGAATAAGATAAATATATATCATCATATTCATTCATTTATTTCATTCGTTCATTTATATATGGAGTAGCTGTCACGTGAAATGTTTCAGGATATTTAGGCACGATAAAAATATATTTCTACCAGCGCCACAAATTGCCGTGGCACTATGCATTATCAATTATCATACTTTAGCGTTGAAATGTTTATTAATGTCTGCAAATCTTCTTTTTTCCTTCTTTCTTAATTTTGTTTACCGAATTGAGCCAAGAGAGATTTTAAGAAACTATCATAGCACAGGGACCACCATCGGCGCGAGAGGTATACTTACTCGTGCTTATGTACTTCTTTGGCGCAGCAACCCAAAGTTTGTCTTGGCGTCCAACACTACTGCTCGCCAGTCAGCACGCAGCAGTGCAGCGCTCAGCAGTCTTCAACCTGGAACTCGCGGTCTCCGCGAGAGTTATACTACCCACGATATATTTTCTCGTCTGACTATACCGGAACACATGTCAAGGGACACTTGACATACAAAATGTATTGTAAAGGCGTGTTTGGATTTGGAAACATCTTAAATCACTGACCAAGATAGCATGTTCTTATTCGCTTTCTAAGCCACGAGCGAAAAATGCATAAGTAAAAATATACTCGGAGCTTACTGAAACAGCTCTATCGTTTGTGAATAAATTAAAAGCATATGTGAATTAATTCAATTAAAAAAAATTAGGAGTTTAGGATGATTTTTCTCGGATAAGTTTAAAAGTACAAGGATAAGCTACTTGGAGTTTAGTAAAACAGTAAATATGAATCAAATACATTTGAACAAAATTAGGAGCTTAGGGTGATTTCAGTCGGATAGCCACATATTAAATGTGTATCGTCATTTAAGTAACGACTTTCAGCTTTGCTTATAAATAAATTTGAATATATCGACAAAAGCTACATTATTTCATAAGCTTTTTGACTTACAACTAACCTATATATAATCACCAACTCCATTAAAATACAAGTATTCCTGCATTTTTAACCATAATAATCCTATAGCAAACAACAAACAATATTAAAGGCTATAACGTGCTCAAAAGCAGACTTTGTAAAACGGTTTAACAAAACCATTTTTATACACCCTTTACGCCGTTTCACAAAAAGCGCTTTGGGTTAAAAGGATAGTGGCCGACCGCTTCTCCGTACAAACGTCGTATCCTTTTTCCTCTGAATATCGACATTATAGAAAATATTTACTAAATTTAATATAGGTCCTTTGCCCAGCTGTGGGTCACTATATATATAGGCACTTTAATATATATATATATATATATATAGGTTATTATCTCACACCTTTAACCGAGCAATTCTTGTATATTTATATAGTTCGGTGATCTCGGAAAAGGCTTTTAATGAAATTTGCTCTATGAGGGGTTTTCGGGGGCGATTGATCTAGGTCTTATATTTGAGAAAAGGCACAATTTTGAGTTTCTATGTTTTCTGAGCAAAGCTCGGTCTCCCAAATATTAAAAGTTACGTACCGAAGAATTAATAAAAATAAAAAAATAGAACGGTCCCAACACTTTATCATCATCATCCTCCTAGCGTTTGTCCCGTACTGTGACGGGGTCCGCTTTCCTACTTTTCTCCTTCCAATTCGCTCTATCCTGGACGTCGTTTTCCGATAACCCACAGGAGTTTAAATCTTTGGCGATGACATTGCGCCAACGCTGCCTTGGTTTGCCCCTCCTGTTTGGGCCTGGTAAGGCAAAACTAAGGGCTTTAAACGGTCCCAACACTTAACATAATTAATAAAATCATACGAAAAAGCATGACTGTGGTTAATATACATCAAATTATTTAAAAATATTTTCAATAACGTCAATATCAAAAGAGGAAAATGGGGACTACGTTTGATGGGCGTTTGTAAGCGGTCGTTCACTTCCCTCTTAACCCTCACGCGTACAAAACGGTTTTTCAATGTAAATCACCTACATGATCGGAAATAAATGGAGCCTTAATGTAGTCATCAATCATTTGGACGCCATTTTACTATAAAAGGAGTGTTTGTGTGGTTTAGGGGTCGTGTAACCTACTTTTGGTGACGTTAAAGGCTCAATAGTGTCAGATTGTGTTGAAGTAGGTAACAAGAATTAAATGTGAGAAATAGGTCAAATATAAAATACTGATTGACATTTTAGGGGCAGCGGCGATAAACCTTTGGACGGTAGACTTAGGCCCTCCAAACACGGCGTCGTAACGTGAGTATCATACATAAGTGTAGCGGATACTTAAAAAAAAAAACATTAAAAACTATTGCAGTAATGTTGAATGCTTTAAACAGTTCCATATGAGCCTATCGAACAAAGCAGTAAATTTTTCTGTTCCTAAAACAGTTAAAGCATTACAGTAAATTTTACTGTTTTTAGGGTTCCGTACCTCGAAAGGAAAAAACGGAACCCTTATAGGATCACTTTGTTCTCCGTCTGTCTGTCTGTCAAGAACCTTTTTCTCAGGAACGCGTAGAGGTATCAAGCTGGAATTTATATCAAATACTCAGGTTTACTGTCCCTTGGAGCTGTGAAAAAATTAAACTTGTAAGCCAACTCAATCAAAAGATACAGACGTTTATGCCGCGAATTTCCGCAAATTTTCGACACCCGCAAGGGAATCAAAACCTACAGGGTCCCGTGAACTCAGAATCTTGAAATTTGGTACGAAGCAACGTCTTATAGCACAGATAAAGGAAAAATTGCGAAAACCGTTTTTAGTTACATCATATAATAATTACGGCATAGTATATATAAGTTACTCTACGCTTTACGGTTTGGGCTAGTGCAGAACAGTGCATTAATACTCCTTCTTAAGGCCTTTTTTATAAATAAATAGCTTTTTAAATATATATTAATTAAGCCAAAGTATATTTGGAGAATGTTTAATCGTATTAGGTATTGGAAGACTGCTTCTTATCCTCTTATGAGTTTTCCTGTCATACATATCAATTTGTATGGCAACTTCCAGAACACAACATATGATCTGAGCCACAGCCGCACGGAAATATTCCAAATGTTTTCTACTTTATTTATGCATTGAAGCATCCAGTCACAGACTACCACCTAAAGACCCTTCATTCGAACTAGAGCGCGTGTAAGCTAACTTTTAAGCACGTACAGGGAAACTACACACAACACTAGCCAAACCAGACTGGATGCAGACCGGCCAAACAAACCATGCCTGGATTCAACGGAAAACTCACAAGGGCGCTCCTTCTACTAGGGAAGGTCCGACTGAGTATGTAACCAGTTTTATAACAGGTCATGGACTATTTAACAAACATATTTTTATATCAGTTGTCCCCTATGCATAGGATGCACGTAGACAGAAGAGGTAAACTCTCGCGTGGTGCTGAAATTCAGCGTAGTATGTATGGGGCACAGGGCAAAAACGTAAACACGCGGGCGCAGGGCGGGGTTTAAGTTTTGAGGTTACTTGAACCGGCAACGGTAAACAACAAACGAAAAGGACGCACTTATGAGTCAGGAGATGGATGGATGGATGTGTTGCCTGTTGAGGCTCAGTGGCGCCCTCTATACATGTCTATAATTTCTTGTCGGTGTGTATGAAAGTGATCTATGATCGAAGCATACGTCGCCAAAATATTTTCCAAGATATGCACCAGATATTTTCCAAGATGTATACTAGAGCACTTATGAGTATTCCTTCGGTTTCGGACGCAGTTAGCTTTTGTAAGTGGAATAAATATATTCAGCCAATAATTCTCAGATGGAAGAATATAGTGACGTCAACACGGTATCGTATGGTCTTTGAGAGAAACACGGAATTGTAAGATAGTGTTACGGTCAAATATATAAATATCTATAGATATATATCATAGAAAATAAAGTGTCGGGCGCCCCGGCCCGGACCTGGACCGGTCTAGCGGGAGTCATCCTTCACTTATCAAATAGGTATATTTTGAAGCATTCCAAGAACTGTTCCCTGTAAACAATGCCGCTCCTAACAATAAGTAACACGAGTAACACAGCCTTGGAATGAATAGAAAATAAAGGGCCCCGTGTATACCCCCAGGATATTCCAAGACAAATAACAAGAATTCCAAATACTCCATTGAACTCAACTTAAATATGCTAATTGCAAATTAATTTTACAAATATTTGATGCCCAATTCTTAAACTGAAGACATTTGTTGAAGTATTCCTTCGGAATCCGCGCTGGGGCCTCATTTTCGCGATTTGCCCCAATTTTCGGGGCAATCCGAGGTACTCTGGGGTAATCCGACAGTGTTATGTGTGGGGCAAGTTGAAAGTGTTAGGCGGTTTTTTTACACAAGTTCTTAAAAATGCTGTTATATTTTGTGATAACACCTAACAGCGCGGCTTACGTGGGCGATGACTCGCGAATGCGACGGCGGCGCGGCGGCCTAACGGCATTCGGAGATCGCCACACTTCCATAGGTATCAAAGGATTGAATTCACCCGCGCCACGCCGCGCCGCTTCGCGTTCACGAGTTATTCGCTCAGGTAAGACACTGCCTCATACTCTACAGGCCACCACGCTATTGCGATGACATACTTTGAAATTGCGCTTATATTGTACAGAATAGGGCATCAAACTTTTCGAAATCTTTCGACAGTGACAACGACAAACAACGCCAAAATAGAAATCGGCTCAAGTAGTTAGAGCAATCAAAACCGGATTTTTTTGTTCGACCAAAGGTTCGGTTTTGCTCTAGTTTCGGCCGAACCCAAACCTTCGGCCGACACATGATTTTTATGCCGAGCCCGAAACCGCGGCCGAAAGGTTTGGCATTTTTTCGTCCAAAAAAAACTGTCCGAAACAAGATTTTTAATGCCGAAACTTACCGAAACTAATACTCGAACTTTGGGTCGCACACTACTTAACACCCAACTGCATCCAGTTTTCGCTAAAGCTTGTCATCTTCTCCACCAAGACTAAGCACGTACCTTCATAAATCCGAGAATTCTGCGCGAACGCGTTCCGAATAATTTATATTAAAGAGTTATACTGCTATAACACTGTGTGCCTTTTTAAAGGTGTTTGCTTAACGCGCTTATAGACTGTACAGAAACCAGTGAATCGGATTTATACTTAAGTTTAAGGAAGGACTGTTAAGGAATTCGGTTTTAGTACCAATTCCTATTTTGTCACAGTGACAATCAATATGAAAGATGGTAGCTTGGAGGATTTTACAACTGGAAACGCAACAAAACAGTCTACCGACTTCTGCGGGGAAGGGGCACGTCAAATTTAAACGTCAGTCCATACAGTACTTTATGCAGTTTCTACCTGTGAAAACTTGTAATTGGCTTACTGTTTTTATTTCGAAACCTATTTTGTTATATTAGCTGTAAGTTTTCCCAAGATATAAAATAAAATAAAATAAATATGACCATTGGCCGAGGTTTTCAAAAGAGGGGTAAAGGGTGTCTTAAAGGTTGTTAAATCCTGTAGGCCGATAGTGATCTCATAGTCACTGGCCAAGGTGCGAAATAGAAAAGAAATTCATTTTGATTCTGGAACACATTGATTTCAGGCTGAGGGTTTCCAGAACTTAACCTTAACAAGTTACCGTATAAATTTTTTTCGGCACCCACCTATTTCTTTAGATTTGCATGTTTATCAAGTACTCGAGACCTTTCTGATAAGCCTAAACTCAATGTGTGTTTGTTTTTCACAGTATATTACTGCATCGTCATCGGAATTACGGTATTACTCCAAGGCCCTCACGAAGCTACTCTCAAGCTATTTGTGTTTCGTACGCGTCGCTCGTGAGTAGCCGCCATACATAATCACTTCGTTTCGCACACGACAAGACAGGATTATTTTGAATTAGAAACATATTATGAGACAAGACAACTTACAAGAATCCAGTAGCACCATTGAAGATCGCCTGCAGGTCCAATTCGGAAAATCCTCTGCTTTATCGACAGCTTCATACATCCATAGGCACCACTGGATCAGGAAACACTTTCTTTCTGGTTTACAGTTACAACTGCAGCGACGAATTCCAATTTTGATTTATTTTAAGTGGAGTGAGGCGGCGGCGTGCTTTCGCTTGTCAACGGCAGGCTGTCATTCGCGCGTTAGTTTCTCTCG
Source organism: Cydia pomonella (assembly GCF_033807575.1). Classification (NCBI taxonomy): domain Eukaryota; kingdom Metazoa; phylum Arthropoda; class Insecta; order Lepidoptera; family Tortricidae; genus Cydia; species Cydia pomonella. The sequence continues at coordinate 6,003,572 of NC_084726.1, forward strand.
GATTTTTTCGCACAAGTATTAGTCCGAGCGAGACGCCCGCGCGAATGACAGTTAACTGATATGATTCCAATATCATTTAAATTGGTTTGATGTCGGCCAGTTCGTATTGGCCATTGGCCTGTTCGCCGAAATACCCTGTGGTATTGGATCCGATAACCTACTTCCACAGATGACATGAATAGATGCCGCATATCGCAATTTGGAAACTTCAATCCCATTAGCGAGTCTGAAATCGCTTGGATTAATTTTAACGACTTAGGGTACCTACTAAAACTAGGTCGATCTAGCTTCCAGATATAAACGTGACACAAATGGCATTAGTTTGTACATTATAGTTTATAATCGTATAATAATATAAAGATTATAGATTAAATATGGCCTAACAACCGATTTTTTTTAACTCGAGCGCGGGATTTGGTGTTGCTCTTTTCGATGTATATCCACTACTGGGCATTTAAATTCTGCTAATAGAATTGAAAACGAGCGGTCAATACCAATAGATTCCTAATATCTATTGTTCGTATTTCAAATTAGGTATCACTTTTCCACAGATTATCGAGTGACGAAATCGAGCGCTCGAAATTCAAAAATCTGCCGCTTGAACGCATACTTTAATCGTCAAAAGTTTAAGTACACGTCGTAAATACACGAACACAATTAGATAAAGAATTGTGAATTAGTAAAATTTGCCCTGATTTAGATAGGTATAACGTATAGGTATGAATACTGGAGGTGAAGTCACGCACACAGCAACAAAATTATGTAATGACTACGAGACTTACGGCCCGATTCGAAAAATGAGATACGATAACGATAAGTTCTGCTTTAGATAAAATCTCATTTCAATATCGTTTGTATGTCGTATATTTGATAGAAGCAGCTCGATTCCGGCAACCAATGTCACTTTGGCGTTACAAACATCGTAGATAGATCTTACTGGGATCACAGCGAAATCGAAATAAACGTCAATTATGATAAGTTGTTTAGTTATCGATCTTAACGTGTCATAATCATTCTTCGAATCTAGTCGCTAGAAATTAGTAATCTTTTTAACACGCTTTTATTAGGTAACTAATTTAACCATCTTCCAAGGATCGTATCGTCATGAAAATTAGCAACTGTATGTAGTTCTGATGACAATACAATAATATGGTACTGTCGAACTGATCTGATGATGGAGACGGAAGATGTGAACTGGAACTTCATGGTGGAACATCGTATCATAGCTGTGTTTGGATTTGTTAGAAAAGTCTTGTAATGAACCTTGACCACGATTAGGTTTCAAGGTCTGATGATGAAGCCGGAAGATAAGCACTGGCATTCCAGTTTTATGTGCATTTATAAAAGCGTGTTTTTCTAGTGTTTTTTAAACTATTCATTTATTATTTCGTACCCATCGCAAGTTGAATCGCTAACTAGCCCCTCATCGTCGAACGGCGTACGTCTGGGTCACAACGGAAGAACAGCGCTGGCTTTGCCAGCTACATGCTGAGTTGTGACCCTTTTATGGCATTTTGCGCTAAATTTTATACATTGTATTGTCAACATGTTTTTGTCATCCGTGTTTTGTCATAAATAAATGTATTTTCTTTCTTTCTTTCTTTATAACTGGAAGACGGACCAAAAAATTACTTCAAGGTTTTCTTTAGCTTAATATCGTGCGCTTAAGTCACATTCGGGTGTTAAGTTTCGGTGATTAGTACTATGTGTGTGTGTGTGTGTGTAATGAATTATTCACCTCAACTCTCCTGCCTATACGAGTCGAATTAATTCCGAATGGCATCAGAATCTCTGTAATTTCAATTAACGCTTTAATAATTTGAGCCCTGATGAAATCCAAATGTCATCTAAATTAGGGAAAATGATATTCGAGTGCATTTAGCGACAACAATCAATTTAAATTCGAATTTGGATTAAATGTAGGATAATAATTAAGTCGATGAACAAAATGTAGGTAATTAAGAGAAAAGGATTCAATCCACAAAAGTCTGTTAATTGGATTTTAATTTTAATTTATCTTAAAAACAAGGAATTCCTTCAAATGACAAGTTTTTGAGGAGGATTGCTTTTATTTAATACAATGAAATACGTTATAAAACGTATAAAACACTTAAATAAAAATGGTGCCACTTTTTGATATTTAACAAATTTAACTCATATTAGTGAAAGAATAAGGATGAAAGTGAAATGGCGTTCTAAAAGTTTGAATTATGTGGCGAAAGGTGGCAGTAAATTTGGGTAGCTACAACGCTTTTTTATCCAATACACCTCTATTTAAAATTCTCTTTGGCATTATGAAGCAAAATAAAGTTCTGATTCGTGTTACCGCTTTATGGAATTGTATTTATTGACAATAACAATATACATAATGGATATATACAGATGATTACTATAACTAGCTTATATCTAAAATAGGCCCTTGAGGCATTGTACCAAGGATGCTGGCGGCATTTCCTCGTTGTATCGCAATACTGATACGTTGTGCGAGGAAGCCGCCAGCTCTTCGGTCACCGCTTTTGTTTGTTATCATTTCTGTTCGATGGAGCAGAAAAAGATTAGCTAGCTTTTTGTCAGCATTCATTTTGAGTATTTTGTGATATAAAAAACAGGTAAGTTAAAGTGTTTTTCACTTTGTCTCTGCTTGCTATTGCTTATGTCATAGATATTAAAATTGGCTGTTAATTCCTATTACTAATATTATTAATGTTTGTGTGTCTGTCTGTCTATATGTTACTTATTCACGCTTAAGCCGATTTTGATTTCTAGTATGAAGATAGTTTGAGTCCTGGGAAAGGTCATTAGCTTTATCTGACGGTCATAAGCGCATTATTATATGCCTATATGATGAATAAACTATCTGTATCTTTAGTTTTTGTCATTGAAGTAATCATGTAAATGTATTACGTAAATAAATGTTATGGACGTTAGTTAACTTAGAGAATATTGCCTATATTTTGATATTTGTTTTGTGTTTGCCACCAAAAAAAAAAAAGGAAACCGAAAGATGTGATGGATCTTTTTTGTCTGTTCGTATTAAACGCGTAAAGATCTAGTTGAAATCAATATCTTTACCTTCGTGTAATGTTAAGTCATGAGACAACACACAAATTATTGGTGATCGACACAATACAAATATGCGATGTAGATTTTAAATTTGCTTATTAAACCAACTCTTTTACGTAAATTGTGTCATAATAAAGGACCAATTACCATATTCATGCATTATGTAAAACAGCCCACAATGTTCACCCTGCAGATGTAGATCATTTGCAAGCGGACTGGCAGATTATTTTCATAATGTTCATATTATGGACAAGCTTTAGTACCTATACTAAAGTGTGTCATGCAAAAGCATACTAAAAATACCTTATTTGCTACGGTCTTTGGTGAGTTTCTTGTCATTTATTATTTAAAACACACGCGTACATACGATTCCGTGTGTCATCCTGAAAAGGAAAGAACAGGTACTCATTGGGAAGTTTGTAAATGTATGTGAATACCTATTTGGAAGAATTAGGTAATTACTTATTCGTATTAATTTATTCGTACAATTTAAAATTGAACATGTCTAAAGGTAATATTCATAATTAAATCGATGGCAATTGAATTATAATACATTAAAATAATAATCACCATTTAAAGGAAAGTGAAATAAAATAAAATATCAACTCAAACATACAGAAAGAAGTAAGTATAGAATGCTCAATACATATATCAGTCTTACCTAACGCTTATTATTCTCATCAAACCGCTTATTATTTTCGTGGTCGACATCTAGCGTCAAGTAGCGGATTTATCAGTACCGCTACTTGACACTAGATGTCACAAGTGTCGCTACTGACAAAAAGTGTATTTCTAAACAATTTAAAACTAATATACAAGCTGAAGGATTTGAAAATAGAGATCCGGTTAATCCGGTTATAATATTAGCTGAAAATTGTTGGGCATTAGACTTCGTTCGTCGCGACATCTATTGTCAAGTAGCAGTACTGATAAAACCGCTACTTGACGCTAGATGTCGATCGCGAAAATAATAAGTATTTTGATAAGAAAACTGATGTATGGAGTGAGCACTCTATGCTTACTTATTTCTCTATGACCTAATTCAAATAATTATATGTTGTTAAGGATAAATAGTTAAACAATTTTTTATGTCTGACGTTTAACTAACCACTCACTTGCTTCGTATTTTTCAGTGACCTCTATTATTATAATAAAATAAGGGTGACAAAAGCAATGGATTGGCTAAGTTGGTTGCTAAGAAGTTATTATGGTCGGCTACAGACTGGTTGATGGCTTGGCTGCATGTAGCTGATTTGTATTATGTATAGTAAGTAAAAATTGTTATACTCGTACATATCGTCAGGTGACAAGCAAAACTCACTAATTACTAAAAAAATATTAAACAAAAATCAACCGTATTTTATTAGTAAATGAACCATTCATTATGGCTATGAACTTGTGGTGGTAATTAGTGAGTTTTGACGATATATAAACTAGTAGTACCCCTACCATGAGTCACTGTTAGTATCAATATTTACATATACGCTAACGTCAACGTGACTACTTATTAGTGCGAGCGAGATGTATGGGAAGTAAGCTATCTAAAACGATAGCGTATATATTATGTCAGTGTGGACAATGTCAGTGACTTGTGGTACGGGTATAAGTTCCCAAGTGATGGTTGTCGTTGCGCTTCAAGATGGCGAAGACGTCTCGAGAATATTTTTTTGTGTTTTGCTCATTAATGTTATTTAAAATATTGATAGCTTATTATGCAGTGAACTATCGTGGATGTGTCCATCTAATGAAACACTAATATTGAAACGCGTTTAACCATGTTTTAATCAACCACCGTCAATCCACCGTCAAGCTATATCTTTATTAAAATCAACTACCGAACAACATCGTGCTCTACGAGAACACTTAAAGTTACTACTGAACAATGACACTTGATATTAGCAAAATCATCATAGATGGTGGAGGCCATATTTTAAAAGAAGAAGAAGGTCCCTAAGTCGGCTATAGTTAAAAAAACAACGCGGATCGGATAAAATCAAGAGGAAGACTATCTGTGTTAAGAACTTTATGTTTACATTACTCAAAGAGGCACCGAAACATGTATAACACATAAAATTATTTCCAGCATTCAGCCCCCACCAATGTATGTTCATTATCATCCCATGGGAAATAGGCCAATTTATACCTCCCTTCGTACCAAACATGCATTAAATGCATATTATGTAACAGTTGCATTAAAGCGTTCCGAAAATACGCCGAAAAGCATATGAATTCTTTATGTAAATACTATCGAGTGTCACAGCAGACATATTAAAAATGAAATATGCACTTTATAACGTGGACGTTAAAATGCAAAATGCAGCAACGACGGTGCAGTGGCACTTAAAATATGTCATATTGAGGCCGATTCTGTATTGATGGTTTTCATCTTATTTTGATACGAACGTTATCAATCTAGCAATTCATTGAAATCAAGGTTGGCAAAAGTATCTACCGTAAAGAACACTAGATTCATCGTTGGTGCCTAACTTCGCACAAGTACTATATTAAAATAATAATGCATATCCCATGAATTCACAAAAAAAAATCTAAAATCTTTGCCACTCGTCTCAAACTTTGCCTTGTTATTATTATGAAAACTAACCTGAAGACATTGCTAGTATTCGTGGATGAGCTGGGGTAGCTAGAGTAGCGCTACCTTTTCACGCAAAATAGGCATAACAGTTGTCGATTTGTGGAAAATGCCCAACAAAACTAACTGACTGTGTATACAATTATACTAAAACATATTACAAATCCTTATTCCTTTTAATTTTTAGTTTTATTTATTATTTATTATTTTATTGTAAAATCAACTTATAGGTATGAATATAATAAGTTCATGCTTTGAAATCCTAAATATTGAATACGCCTATGAATCCCATCCATTACGCTAGTTAAGGCGAATTTAGTGTACGTATTTTTGACAACCTATATTTACAATGAACTGCGATATATGTAGATAACGGGATTTAGTCAACATCAATTAGTGCGAGCCGCTAACGCTGATTACTGCCCACAGTCACTCTTGTATATAGTCTGGCAAACCAAATTTGTCAGTAAATAAAAAACAAAAAAACAATCGTAGGTACTCATCCCATCATTTCATCCCATCTCATCATTTGGTTGCTAGTACTCGCGTAAGACAAATACTACTGTCTTTATTCTCTCTCTGTGTGTATGTTTGAATTGAAACTGTCTTCTGGTCAAACTATAAAAATAAAATGAAAACAATATCAATTTGTAAACTCAGAATTGGCTTCATTTTGTATTCATGGTTATGAAGTGATATGTATATTCTCGGGATGTTAGAGTCAATGTAAAATGGAGATATCAATGTATTAGTTATGGCAACATAGTCTACTACATATATGTGTAATATATGGGTATAAAGCAAGGTATATATGTGCGAATGAACATGTGTATAATATATACCCAAAGAGAATTTGAAATAGATGTGGATTTTCAAAGAAAACTTTGTAGCCACAGTAAATTTACTGCCATCTTTCAACACATGATTAAAACATTTAGAACGCCTTTTGAATTTGATCCTTATTCCTTTCACTGATATGTGTTACATTTTAAAATATCAAAAAGTGGCGCCATCTAATAGAGCATAGGCAAAAGGTTATAGCGCCATCGCTCGAAATGATTCCGCACATACCCTTGGCATATGATTTATTAGATGGGCCACTTTTTGATGTTTAACATATATCCGTGAAATAATAAGGATCAAAGTCAAATGGCGTTCTAAAAGTTTTAATCATGTGTCGAAAGATGGCAGTAAATTTACTGTGGCTACAAAGTTTTCTTTGACAATCCACCTCTATTTCAAATTCTCTTCGATATACTGGTTATTTTTTATATTGTTAAATGCGGGATACTTTAAAAACGAATGCAAGGTAATTTGAGAATATTGATAAAAATACACCAATGACACTAATAGAGACAAATTACTGTCCATAGAAAACAAACCAAAAATTGAGTGGAGTCTTTTCATCCTAAGACTATGTAGGCGATGATGAGAGTCAAGTGAAATTAAAGGTTGCTCTATGAATGGTTTGTATTTTATCCTCGTAAGGTCCAAGGTCCTACCTATAGTTCTTATTCAGTTCGATGAAATTTAAATCATATTCTATTGGAACAGAGTTGCATCTGTTTTGTTTCGTTCTATTTTCAAACGATATAAAATGAACTGTATTCTCTGCACAAATTTCATTGCCAAATTTTGGGTTTTTCATTTGTATGGCTGGACCTTAAGAGGATATTATCAGTAAAAATTAAATGATAAAACTAGATTTAGTTTCCAACTTACCCTACTAGAATATCATTACGCAGACCTTACTGTCTGAGTTAAGCAGCAGAGCTTTAAATTGAAGGGCTTTAATTGTAGTAAATAAATCAATACTCATACTAAAGTAACCAAAGTGTGGTCACAAAAGTCACTCTAAAGTAATAATTTATATCGTCATAACAAAGTCTCAATTCAAGAGAACTTAACACGTGTCTTGTATCAGTATCAATATACATGCATCTAAGGGTTAAATGCAGTTATACATTTGATACTTAATAACTTGTCGACAGTAGTAAGCACTCTGAGCTTGATTGTAATCATATCCGAACGCAAATAACCTTTTCATTTTTTGCCGTAAAATAACAAGACTAAGCCTATTAATGCGCGTGCCGGTGTGTACCCAGCTTTATATTTTATTAAACACGTTTTGACCTTTGGTGTAAGGTCGAGTTCACAGACATCTGAACAAACCCACGTTCCAAAAATATTTACACGCTTCTAAGATACTGACAATAAGGTCGTGTAAATACATTTTCACCTCTGATGAATAAGTTACATTTTATCCACATGTGGGGCAAAGTAATCAAATGCTAATATTGAGTTGTTTCCCTTTGTTTGCTGGTGGAATTGACTTTTAAATGATGATTTTGAATGATAAATATTTGATAACAGTTCGTATTTTCCTTGCGTTGGTGTGGTGAAAATTTCTGTGTTTCACTCTGTGGAAAAAATTGTTTAACTTTATTTTCAGCTCAATCTGAGATCAAGAAGTGGTTAAATATTGTTTGCGTGGTTTAAAAGAAAGTTAGTTACCTATATACGAACATGTCAAATTAAATAAAGCTTGTAAATAGGTATATCTTTGACAATAAATCGCACATTAATTAATAAATAAACAAATGTCGCTGCAATTGCTGTTCTCTCTTCCGGTTTCGTAACAGGACATCTACAGTGTAGTATTTTGGTTGTATTAAGCATTTAAGCGATGAGTATTGCTGCTATAATGCAATTCCGAAGTCAGGCAGTGCGCCATTTTGAATGTAATGAAATGAATAAGAGAAAATAAACCACCAATTTATGTCATGTAAGTTTCACCTATTGCTGTTCATTTTATAGTATACTCGACATGTTCAAAATGGTGACAAATAGAGATATTACTCCTAAAAATACGTGTGACTCATTGGATTCGGTATGATGTATAGAAAAATGTAGGTATTCAGACCTATGTTCAGCGTTGAATAAAAAGTATAAATAATGGAGATAACAGTTCTGCAGGTGAAGACTTTTTGATTTAAAACTTCCCCCACTTTAATAAATAAATAAATGCCACCGAGTGAAACACAAACATTTTGTCATGTCAAACAAAATGAAACCCAAATGAACGTAAGTCGAACGAAAGTCAATTCTACCGGCTAACTTAAGGAAACAACTCAAAAAAAATATCAGTTTACTTTGCCCCAGATGTGGATAAAATGCAATTTTCTCATCAGCTTTTGAACAATCAAGAGAGTCTTTACCAGCGTGTGATGAAAATAAAAATAACCGTTTATTGACTCATACAAAGCCATTGGGTCAAAATGTTTTCCCGGATATTTTCGACCCCATTTCACCATGAACTTGACTTAAATAATTCCTTGAACTCTGAACGTATCCTAAATATTGGAATTTTCTCGTTCACGTTCTTTTTACTAAAATTTTAGGAAGTTTCTGCTATAAACGGTTCACCCTCCGATATCCCTACAAATATTGGTTTAAGTTAAATATTAGTCTTGTCTGGTAGATAAACTGTTATATGAGTAGCCAAGTGATGTCGATATTTTATCTCTTTAAAGGAAAAATGACCTTATTGTGTCTTGTCGTGTATTGAAAAATGAACTTTATCGTTAGATGATTTAAAATTCATTTTCGCATATAAACGTATACGTGATTAAACTGCAAGATCGTTGCGAGTCGACGAAGTGTGATATAGATATGGATGTTTAAGTCGTTAAGTTAGACATAAGATTATGCACTTTGCGGTAAGTTGAAAAACGAACCTTATCATTTTGATTTAAGGACGCCTTTTGAAGGTCCTTTGATAATATTTACATAAAAATTTTGGCGCCAGCTGACAAGACAGCATATGACATTGGCAGTCACCATACAATGAAATTTTTAAAAGTAAACTTTATCAATTAGTCGAGCAAGCTAGGCTGTGCTCAATTTTCGAGCTTCCCAGAGATGTGCACCTGTTGAAATAGGTCGTTATCGCAGCGCATTTTAAGTATGGCTTATAGGCACCTTTTGACCTTCGCTTGTTTTTTATTTTATTTCACGCACCCGCCAACATCTTTAGTGCACGTTTGCATATGTGTATAAATCTTACTTGAAACTGCCTACACATAAGCATTCCATGCGTTATGGGTACAACTGGGTTCTCGTGACAAGACAATGTTATTATTATTAGACGACCGGTTTGGCCTAGTGGGTAGTGACCCTGCCTACGAAGCTGATGGTCCCGGGTTCAAATCCCGGTAAGGGCATGTATTTGTGTGATGAGCATGGATATTTGTTCCTGAGTCATGGGTGTTTTCTATGTATTTAAGTATTTATAAATATTTATATATTATATATATCGTTGTCTAAGTACCCTCAACACAAGCCTTATTGAGCTTACTGTGGGATTTAGCCAATTTGTGTAATAATGTCCTATAAAATTATTTATTATTATTAATTATTTATTCCAAAAAAATGTGGTCGGAATGGTCCCGAGAATATTTAATGAAATACCACAATACATTCAATTATTACAGCTTAATAAGTTTAAAAAGCTTACACACTTAGTACACAATGTACTATTACAGTACATATGGTGCCACTTTTCCGCCCTAGTGTGTAAATTAGCACATTACGCAAACTATGTCGAAACTTTAAAGAGCCATAATTATGTACTGTAAAACTTTTTACGATACACGTGCGAATAGGTAATTCGCAACTCGTGTCGATTTAAAATCGTTACAAATTTCCTATTTTTCGCACTTGTATCGTAAATGACTATTTCAACACACTTGCTCAAAACGACGTTTTTATTCCACCTATTTTTGGCTCATAATCCTTAAACACGCGTGCTTTTTCAGTATATTATAACACTCGTGCTTTTTCATTATATTATCCGACTGAGTTAAGGTAACTGATTGCTAATAATATGCATGGAAACGGAGCCTTCTTAATTTGGTCGAGTAATAAATTTTGATTAAATTTGAAAAACGTATGAAACGCGTGTGCAGACCTACTTAGCACACTTCTGTCATAATGTACTATTGTATCTGTATTTGACATGTTTGGCGTTCAATCGAAGTGTTAAATATCTGTCTATGTTATTGAATAAAGTTTCTGCGAAATTAAGAGATATTTGCGTAAATTCTCCTCAATATTGAATTAAAAAAATAATTACAGATTCCACGAAATTTGAATTTCAAACGTAAGTTGACGATTCTTGTAAAATCTTTTAGTTAAATTACATAAACGATAGATTTAACTAATGTCAGTAAATGTGGTCTGAAGTGACTTTGACATTGGATTCATCAATTAAGTGCTGAAATTTAATAAATACCAAAGACAGGTAAATAAATACTATACCGATCTTTATACCGACCGACCGAGAAAATAAGTGACCAGTTGTATACATTGTAAGAACGTTTCTATTTTATTCTTATATACCTTTTTTTTTACATTTAGGTTATTGTATTTTAATGTGATATTGTAAATTTGTGATTTGTGATATGGGTACATTGCCTGAAATAAATATTATATTATTATTATTTACAAACAATATACTGCATTACAAAAAAAAATTGTATAAGGAAAGTGGTTATGTTTGAGACTAAAAAGCAGATTTAATATAAAACTTCCGTGAGATGTATTCAAACGCAACCGTGTATATATATAATAATATCAATATATCTATATTAAATATAATTAAACGGATAATTCACGTATGAAAATAGAAAATGTACATGTAATACAGCAAAATATGAATTGAAATTCGGCTCAAATAAGAGGAATAATTACAATACAATACAAGAGGAACGTTGCAAGACAATAACATTGTGAGGGTGTGTTGCTTTACGGCTTAGAAGTAAGGTACTCGTATGTGAGCTCATACGAGCCTATGTGAGGTCGAATTTAATGGGTACCTAGGACGAATACCTAGGCACCAAGCCATTAATGAACTGCTTCGACTCGCGTTGCTCTCGGCAAACATACCATATATTTTGGACTCCCTTGGCCTTAAGCCGTACAGATGGCAAGAGGCCGGACGGTCTAACACTGTGGGCAAAAGACCGGAGCTTGCTAAGGGTTGCCACATGTGTGTGTACTTTTGGTAAGTAAGAAGAAAGGCCGGTTCAGCGACTGAAGCTGCTGCTAAGTTCAAACACGGCAAATACGCCAACCTTGGACCAGTGTATGACTTTATTCCGGTCGCTGTCGAAACGGCTGAACCATGGTGCGCCGAGGCCAAGAAGCTGGTTAGGGAGATTGGACGCCAGACGCTGCGACTCCCGGGCTGGATCTTATCCTATCCAACAAATATCCTAAATAGCTGAGCGTGGCAACGCAGCCGGCATATTTGGAACGTTTGGGCCAGGTTGGGAACAGTTCGGGGCTTCAAAGTTAATCTTTGACGGAATATTATTTTGCAAGTGGATGATTTTACGATTGCGTTGACTGTGGACGTGACTAAACCACCTGTGTATGAGTTTGCTGGAATTAATTTACCTGCATATTTTGTTCCATAACAAGGAATCTTCGACTTAAAATACCTGAGTGACCAGTTTAAAAACATTTATTATACTATCCAGCGGTCTTTAATATTTACCTGTCTTACATTTCACTTGTTTATTTAATTTGTGTTTGGGTCAAATTAACAAGACAAATTACCTATCTGTCTTGTTAATTTGACATTTATGAAATGACTGAAGAATATTGAGCAATAATAATTCATTTTGCAAGAGATTTCATTTTATCATATTTTATTTTGCCTGTGTTTTAAGTTAATTTGAAAGCGGGATTGCTATTAATCTTTTTCATACTTGTCTTTACAGTGATTTAAACTTACACGATTTTTATCGATTATTATTCACTAAAACGGGACCTAATCGCGTATAATAATTATGGTCTCGGAGAAAAATTTACTAAATAATAATGTCTATAGTGACTGCTGTCCAGCCATAACCTACGCAAAACACTGATATTTGTAGGTAACTTCACAACTTTTCTAATCCCAAAACCCTTTGAAAGATTTACTCGTATGTCATAAACACGCCAAGCTCTCGGGCGCAAGGGAGCTAATATGTAAACTATGGAAGGTAGAGGCAAGGAACAGAATCTCCATACAAAGGGTCCGACAAAAAACCATAAATAGGTGGCGCTACAATACCTAGAATACTTGAGAAAATAATCTAATCATAGACAGCGCACTTCACTCCGTCAATAACGCTAAGGTTCTTAGGTATTCTAGCGCTACTCTGGAGAGATTCTGAACTATTATTTATAGCTGCCAGCTGGACACTTTTGCAACAGTTCTGCCTAAGAAGATTATGTTCCTTGCCTCTACCTTCTCTAATGTAAACCTTACTCGAAAATTTCAAGGTTACTTTGACAGCGTCCGCCATAACACCTATAGTTGTCCTTGGCGCTGTGGGCATGACTAGTAACGACGACTTTAAGTGTTCTGGGCGTTCAGAAGGTTAATAACACTTCGTTAACTGTAAGTTTGTCATAGAGGTTTTTTCGGAGGCTGTTGCGGCCACCACGAGTTGTTATATGACATTTACGTGAGCGACTGCGGTGAAGTCGATCGTATCATGCGCGAGCGAGATAAACTGCGATCAAATTAACGCTATCGCTAACGTAAACGTCAAATGTCAACTCATGGTACGGCTAATGTTTTATGTACATAAAAAAGTTTACGAATTATTTTGGATGCTATTTAGACTTCTATTGGCTTGTTTCTTTCCGATTTTTTAGGAGTGGCCGATTACGATGTAGTGGCCAATAACTATAGCTATCACCCTAACGCGGTGGCTTACGTGAGCGAATAACTCGCGATGCGATGCGACGCGACGCGGCCCAACGGCACAACGAGATCGCCCACGTAGGACACTTCCATAGGTATCAAAAGATTGAATTCACCCGTGCCGCGCCGCGCCGCTTCGCGTTCGCGTGTTATTCGCTCACGTAAGCCGACACCTTACGCGAAAGTGTTTTTGACATTTCACATTTGTATATACATTTTTCTAAAAAACATTGCTAACAATCGAACATCAAATGCCCCATTTCACCCACCTCTTTCACCCCCTCACACCTAATCAGCATTCAAGTAGTATCATCCCCCTTATTTTATAATACAAAGAGAAATTTTATCTACAAAGTTATTTACTCTGAAGTCCTATTTCTTATTAGGGATGGGACTGTGGGATACAAAAGTCGATTTTTAAATGATGAAATATTTTTTTGCATTAACATCGATGACCTGAAAATTGTTTTTTGAAGTACATTATTCCATAAGATTATTATAATAATAATGTATGTGTGTAAACTTACATGATTTTTAGTAATAAAAATAATCTTTTTTTAAATATAAATAATCATCTTATCTATACTATTTCTCTGCTTTGCCGTAAGGCTGACTAGTAGGTAGAGAATGCCTAATAGCATTAAGTCCGCCTTGTGTAATGTACCTAAGTGCAATAATAAGTGCTTTTTTTCTTTGTTACAATGATACATTCTGATCTAATTAATCTGCAGAGAAAAAACAAAGGTTTTTATCAAGATGTTGATCGATTATTAATAGTAAAGCCCCTTTTCTCAAAACAGTAATTTGGTTAACTGCAAGAGCATTCTAACTAGACGACCTGTGATGTAGAATCGATCTATTCCCCTGACGACCGGGTATCAAGATATGCCAGTTTAAATTTAACTCTGTCGAATTGACAAAGTCTAACGGCCCGTTTCGAAGAATGATTAAGACACGTTTTAGATCTTGGAAAGATCTTTAAGAGATCGATAACTAAACAACATGTCAAAATTGACGTTTATTTCGATTCCGCTGTGATCCCAATAAGATCTATCTACGATATTTCTAACGTAAGTGACATTGAATGCCCAAATCGAGCTGTTTCTGTCAATTATACGACATACAAACGATATTTAAATGAGAACTTATCTAAACCAGAACTTATCGTTATCGTATCTCATACTTCAAATCGGACCGTATGTACGATGTGTAGGACGCGGGCCGTCAGGAGGCTATGATTTTTTTTCCAAAAAATGTATCGACCATTAAATGATCGACTATTTGTTCCCATCCCTAATTCTCATTGCTTAGCTTTCATTCAGCGAAGGATATTGGATATGCAGTGAGACAATGAGATTCCCTGATAATTAAGTTTTGTAAAATAAGTTGATAGAAAGGTATTTTCTTGGACGATAACGGTGAAGTTGTTGTAAGTTTGTTTGAGACTTTGTTTGAACAAGTTGAGATTGACTTCGCCATTTTGAAGAACAACCGGAAATCTTAGAGAGGCTTCTCTCACGTTTGCGCCGCCATTGGTGACGTAAAGGTGAGGTGAGTTGGTTTACATTGTCATGTGTATAGTTCCCTAAAATTAGGCAGGCGGGTAGAAATTGAGTCCTATGGACGTTCCGCCGCTGGAAAGGACTTAGTTCATATTTGGATCAGCTTTATTAGGGCCCTATAGCTTCTTTTACCTCATTTACTGCTACACTAACTACACTCGGAACACTAGCGAAAATATCTAGGAATAGAGGTGGAGACCATTTTGTACCATTTGGGGTTGAAACTCTAGGTCCATGGGGTCCCAGCACGCACATTGTTTTTTTGCTGAAGCGTCTGGTTGACGTAACTGGTGACCGAAGAGCTGGCGACTGCCTCGCACAACGTATCAACATTGCGATACAACGAGGAAATGCCGCAAACATCCTTGGTTCAATGCCTCAACTTACTGTTAACTACTGTAACTGTGTGTAACTTACTGTGTGTGTGTTGGCACTTTTTGTAAATTGACCATCTTTGTACCATATTCTAAGAAATAAACATTTGTATTTCAATCAAGTAGGTCTTTGGTGTCGGAGGCCGAGATCCACTTCGGGTCGCTGCGCCACAGCATGGATGGATGGATGGATGTATTTGTATTTCAAGGGCCTATTTTAAATATAAGCTAGGCATTAATTTAGTTTACTATTTATACAGTTACCTCTGTGTATATCTATTATATAGATAAAGATTCATTTTTGTATTTGTTGTGTATTTATCTGTCGCATCTATTTGGTGCTTAAGAGCGTCAATGTATGGTGGGAATTAGGCTCAGACGTGTGTATATTTATAATGAACAGGCTTCTAAATAGACAGAGACTAATAACAAATTTTAGTATCTCTATCGAGCCGATTGAATAATGGTGACTGAGGGTAGCCAAAGGAACAGAACTTCTATGTTTGGGTAGTACTGGTCTCGGCGATGACTGGTCTGACTGTGGAAACAAAAGTAGGTATTAATAGTCGATAATAAAAGTTTTTATAAAAAAAACGACAATGGTTATTTTTGCAACAAGAGAGGAAAGTTGGTTTTTCTTGGTGTTGATTTTGAGTCCCGAGTAAAGCGAAAGATTCTATAATTGAATTGAAATTCTTAGTCAGCATTTTGAGCATAGCGAGGGACTTAAAAACACGAGATGTAAAATAACTTTGCTCTCGTGTGACACATACAACTTTTCACCTCAGTAGTGAGACCATATTAAAGGTAAAAAAAATCCAATAACAAGTAAAGTTAACCATATTTATTTACATTCATGAATGAAAGGCATCATCATTATGACGAAAGCTTCTAGAAATATTCCTGTATTCATGGCCTTCACTAGATTAAAAAGCTACTTTGTCTCACTCCCTGGATTGACGAAAGAAGGCTCGTAGGAAAAAGATCTTTTATCAATAGGTGCTGCAAACATTTCTTTTAATTTATCCTTAACTACATTTACAGAACAATCAAATCGATGCAAAAGTAGCTTAACAAACATATCCAACGAAAAAACTCTATTTAATCAACTTGTTTTTCAATTCACCTTTACTGCCGCTCTAATACCAGAAGGCCCTATGTTTTATAAAATTGGTATGCATTTAGGACTTTTTGTTGAATCTGGCAACATTTGCCTTTATGTCCTGTAAAGGGAAATTCGATTCCTCTTATACGTTCTCGCCTGGGTTACTATGGGCTCTCGAATCTATTCGCGATTGAAATGCCGACTGAAGTTTGGAGAGAACTTGAAATAATGAGTCTTGTTTAAATAATTTGAAGTTTGACAGCAGTGACTCAGCTGATGACACGTAGTGGGGGAGGATCAAAATTTTATTTTCGTTGCCTTGTTTTTTGTGCCAAAAAATGTGACGAGTTGACCTTTTTGTATGAGATGAAATTTTGTTTCTAATTTTTGTCGTAAAAATAATCTACAGCTAGAAAGACATACAATATAGACTGGACTTTTTTTATTGAAGAGAAAACTTCTTTAGCGGCGCTGTGCACTTTTTGGTATGGGAAAAAAATGTTAAACTCGCGACAGGTCACGTGACCGACAGATTCGTCATATTGAAAATTCATAAGACGGCCACGTGTGACCTGATCGAAAAACTGTTACAATGTCATTGAAGCCAGGGGTTAAATTTTTAATTTAATATAAATTGTCATGTTTGTGTACGATAGCACAATAAATTAATATTGTATTTTACCACATACCTAGTTGGTTACTAAGTTTTGTTACTCGATTTGCAACCTCTTTATTTCCGTTGAAACAAATGTTACCGAAAAAATAAAAAATGACATAATGTGGCGGATTTGTGAGCTATAATTATATACCACACATAACGCTTATCTCGTCGTATCTATAATGAATTGGGGCCAAAAAGAGAATCGCATCGCAGTGTAATTGCGTTGCACAAATGTGGGCTCCACCCAAACATGATTTTAAAGTTGCTTGGAAACCTAAAAATCCACAAACAATTTGTGATTCGTTTCGATGACCGCAAGAGGTCTGGAAGACCACGCACCGTTCGGACCCCAGCTCTAATAAAGGCAGTGAAGGCGAGAATTGCAAGAAACCCCGTCCGGAAGCAAAACTTGTTGGCAATACAGATGTCTGTGAAGAGAAGCTCCCTAAAAAAAGTTATCAATGAAAACCTTGGACTACACGCTTACCGCTATATCATACCAAATATTATGATGACACTTGTATTTTTGTCCTGGGAATCATCTTATGAGAGATTAATTGCGCATAAACAGACTCATAAACACTCGTCAAGTCTAACTAGCCTTTAATACTTAATCGTTTTTCCCTATCCGGGATTTCTGTTTGGTAGAAAGAGACAAAAATTAGCAGAGGTTTGTAAGATTTTATGTAAAGATTAAACAGGGTGTAACAATGACTGACTATTTTGTAGAAGTGCCATTAAAAGCCCTGGTAATTAACTGTTATAAAAACTTTAGTAACCCTTTCATTGGTCATCATCATATCAGTCGAAAGACATCCACTGCTGGACATAAGCCTATGTCAACAACTTGGTTCAACCTTGTTTGGTGGTTTGGTTTCGTTTTTTTTTATATATATAAATATAGGCAGGCGTTTGACCACGATCTCACCTGATGGTAAGTGATGATGCGGTCTACGGTGGAGCACGCCTACCTTTGAGATACCTATTTACCCTAGCCTTGAAGAGACCCAGATAGTACTCATGCGGAAACACAGACTCGGGCAGGGCATTTCACTCCTTGGCAGTTCGCATAAGGAATGTTGAAGCAAAACGCTTCGTTGGCACAGGCCAGAAATTTTATTACTGTTACTCATTGTCCCTTTTAAGTATAACAATCAATATGATAGTTGCTAGGGATCATTAGATATTTTCGCTGTGACAAGGTACCGTATCGCAGAAATTAAGTTCTTCGGCTGTACAAAAGATCATTCATAGATAGTTAGATAAGTACCCAAATCATCGAAAATCACGTCACTAAAACTATTTTAAAATGTGACAGGCGTTTTTCTTTATTGCCGTCCGCGTGTATAAAATTTTATGTCTCTCGGCCAGGAAGTAGGATTTTCTGCCCATTCTTGGTTACTGCTACTTTACGATCACAAAGATAGGTGTATATTCTTAAATTTTCTGGCTTACCAGCGCTTGAACTTCCCTCAACTTTTTAAATATAAGTAAAATGAAATTCTTACGACCTTGTTATTACATTTTATCGGTAAACTTACCAATATAAAAACTGTTTCTGGCGCAGTTTGCAAAGACTAGACCCAACTGCGACTGGAAAATTCAATCTAGAAGTTATCACATACATTTGAAGCTGCGATAGATGTCGGTTTCAATAATATCTTAGAAATTGAAAAGTTTTGAGAAAGCACACTTTTGTTGGAGACTGTAATCCCTAATGTAATTGCACTAATGTACTTGTCAAAACTAATTATATAAGCTCAAACTCGAGGGTTTTCTAATAACTTCCGAAGTGTTATACCATTCTTCTTCTCCTCTAGCACCATCATCAGGTAGCTCGATTGTTTAGGTAAATATTGAGGTATTGGCTAGGATAACAATAACAAAAAAAGGTGATCCACCCTTTTTATTGTTTTGCATATTCCTCATTTCCATCGGGGTACCAATAGTAGCAGTCTTCAGACTCATGAAACGTAGTTGCATCGTTAAGTAAAATATTTATAAAGGCACGGTGGTTGTCTACACCTGTGTCGCTATTTGGGACGCGTTAAAGTGTGGTGATTGTTTTTCGGAACAATGTGGGTGGCGACAAAAGGTAATAGTTTCCCGTCACCAACATCAACATTTTAATGCTATTTGCTAAACTGCACGGTTAATTGTCGAGAGTTCCTGTATTGAAAGATAATGTAAGTAATAGAAACAAAGTGGTTATTTTTTTTAAAATTCCTTGTCACGCTTAAACCGCTGAATCCATTTAGAAATGTGGTATAGATAGAGATAGTTGGAGTTCCGGGAAAGAACATAGCATAGTTTTTATCCAATCACCCCTTGTAACATGGCTTAGCCGGCTACATCCTTAAGGGTATGAAAAGGGAGTTTGTATGGAAAATCAGTAACCTGAACCGATTTAAATGAAACCTACGTCTACATCCTTTGATTTAGTTGAAATTGTTACTAAATTTGACTTAGAACATAAACTTACACAATGATTAACCAATCGCCGTCACTGCCCCCCCCCCCCCCCCCCACCTGCATCAAAAATCTAGGTTTCTGCCAAAGGAAATATTTTGTTTAAAGTAACACAAACAATTCTCTAGTTTCTGTCTCTTACAATGTAAGTAAGTAAGTAAGTAAATATTCTAATATATATATATATATATATATATATATATTTTACTATTTTTGTCTAATATGGGTTAAGTTTTAGAGCTTTCATTTGAGTACACTGATATTTGTCCTGGGGTGTAGGGTTATTTTTTTACGATCTCGTAGAAATTTTTGATGTTTATAAAACCTTACAAAATTAACAAAATGTAGATATAAGCGCTCTGAATTGAATAACATGAATATTATGTTAACCCGCATATTTTCATAATAAACGATAAAAATAAAAATCCTTTGCTAAACTTAATATCGGGACATTTTAAAAATACTTCCGTAGATATTCTGCGTTCTTACGTCGAGTCATGTCTCGTACGGTGAAATATTTCCCGTAAGCTTTATATCGGAAAATATCTGTTTATATCTAACGTTTTATCAGTAATTGTGCTTTTGTCGGACACAATAGTAGGTAACACAGGTTTTTTATTAGCTAGTTTATAATAAAACGAGCCCTTGAAAGTTATGGTTTTAAAGAGTGTCCCTCACGTACATTCGCCATTAGATACATATATCAGAGCAACCAAGATGCTCAAAAAAATATATACAAGCATTTTAAGGTTCAGATGTTTTCGAACTTGATGCATTCTCGCACCAAATCAAATCTGCCATGGAGGGACCTCTGAACGTATTTACCAGAATTACCTCCAACCGCGGAAAATGCGAGAAATGGTACGGCAAGCAACCCAAAGGTCCTTTTTTACGCAATTTTTCCTTCAAAAATAAAATTGGACCAATTGCTTCTTAAAGAAAAGAAACTTAAAAACCATTCAGTTCAGGCTTAAAGCGTTTTTGCTTGTAGCTATTTGCGATTTTTTAGCAAAAACGCTGTTTGTGTTTAGAGTCTGTTTGAAGCAAACAACAGAAAAACTGCGGGATCGGAAAATACTTATTGAATTGGATTGTGTAAATTGTCTTTGACTAAAAAACACAAAAAACACGCATCTACGCTATAGAAATGTTCTTCTAGTGAAGAAAATATAAATGTTTCTGGCAAAAATACATCGCTTTCTTTCAACAATTGTCCTCACGCCAGTATATTAATTTCTATTAACGTACTTATAGTTATGCAAATGTTTTCTTATTTCCACGCAGTAGTCGTGAAAAGCACTATATAATGCCTCGGCCGGAAACGCTAAAGATGGACTCGTATTATTTGAGGGCCTCCACTAACGTGTCGGCACTCAAACTCACTCGTCCATCTTTGAGCGAGTTTCCGGCTTCTCCTAAAATTTACTATTTCACTAAACCATCCAGCTCGTAACGCTCGCTTTATTCTTCAAAAACTGATGAGAAATTTGCGATCTACAAACGAGGCAATTCAATTATATAATCTTTCTTCTGCTCGAGTATCAATACTATCAATATTAGCTCTAGGAGTCAAAGAATAAATTTGCGCCCTTGTAAAAAAAATACTGTTTTCACATTACCACTGCTCACTCATTCTCCTAAAACCGCTTACTCCTTTAACTTGTACTGTAAAACTCGCCATCTTTTTTCGCCGCGTTAACAATGCTCCGTGGTCCTATTTGAATAAGGACTTGTGTAATGACCCGAATTTGCGAGGGTTAGTCATGCCATATCGATTGAATTCGGCTCAAGTTAGCTCAACCGATTTTCACAAAAAAAAGTTTTGTGCAACTAGACTGCTAAATTGTTGTTTGTTCATAGTGCTGATTTTGAGTTTTTTACTACAAAGTATATGCCATACATTTTCTAATTTTCTATGCAAGAAACAAATGTGCGTTCCGTACTATTTCTCATGGGCAGGACGTCAAAAAACGGACTGTACTATTTTCTTACTCGTATGTTGTATCTTGTGATTGCGAACCTAAGTGACTCGTGAAACATATTTTTTTAATCACTTTTTCTCCAATATTCTTGGAAATGTTCACCTTATTGTAGCAAAAATAGTACAGAAAATTCTTCATTATGGTTAAACTCAAATTATAACAATTTAAATCATTATTGTCGTGTTTTAGCGGACGGCAAGTTATTACTGTATTGTTTTTTAGTTTTAAAAAACATGTATCCACTAAGAAAACGCAAACAGCCAGCCGCGGGCTGCGTTTACACGACCTCTTGTTTGCTTTAGGGCCAGTTTCACAATGTCCAAGAAAAGTCCTGAAATAGCTACTTGCCACTTATCTGACGAATAAAGTCATGGTTGGCGTTTCACAATCTTCAAATAAGCTGAACTGTAGATAAAGTGCTATGTTTCGGATTAAGGTTTATCTGGCAGTTTATTTTTTTGTTATTTAGCTATCCAAACTTTACTTGGACATTGTGAAACAGGCCCTAAATATAACCGTAATATTTTAACGAAGCGATATTTTATACCTTTATCTTTAATAATAAAAATCAGCTTTAATTCATTGAATATTCTACACCACTTTACAAAGTTCAGTATTTTACTAATGAATGCTTATTTTTTTCAGGTAAATTCGCTACTCTATATTAAATTAAGCCGCTT
The DNA here is from genome assembly GCF_033807575.1 of Cydia pomonella. Classification (NCBI taxonomy): domain Eukaryota; kingdom Metazoa; phylum Arthropoda; class Insecta; order Lepidoptera; family Tortricidae; genus Cydia; species Cydia pomonella. The sequence goes on from NC_084726.1 coordinate 6,025,817, forward strand.
TCAAAGGTAAGAATTAATTGAATATCCCAATTAGTAGTTGGATACGATCTTTAATGAATATTTAACATTTAAAGCTTTATTATTTAAGCCTCATTTAGTTTTGTTAACATACCTATCACGGAATAAGTATAGTCTGGCAAACCAAATTTGTCAGTAAATAAGAGCAAATAAAACTATACTCATCCCTGTCTTTGGGTGTTAGTACTAGCACGAGATATAGACAGTATGATTCTCTCCGTATATGTTTGAAATGAGACAGTCCCTGACCAAACTATACTTAATAATACAGGATGGGCAAATAAGAAGTATTCATTTTGTTTTTAAATTTTAACTATATCAAGTTCAAAGATTATTAAGTATTGTTTTAAATATATATTATCCAGGGTTGGAAAATATATGCGGAACATAATGTCTGAAATATGTCCATCTCTATCAACAGGCAAATGTAAGCCCTTATCATCGCAATTTTCAGCATATTTCGCACATTTTCGGCTTTATCTTAGTAAATTTGTGTCGGATAGTCGGTTTTAACTCTTTAAATTTCATCAGCTTATCAGCATAGCAAATAGGCCCTAAAACTCTACACATACTTAACATACAATATGTACTATATATAAACCTACTTTTATAAGACTATCACAAAGCATCAAATGAACGCTTAACTCGACCGCCCAAAAAAGTGTTATGTTATTTACTTTCCCTCCCAAATCGACCCTAAAGCTCCTCACATACTTAACACACAATATGTACTATAGGCTATAACCCTACGTTTGAAGCGGCATTTAAACTCGATGACGATATCGAGACCTCTCAAATTCGACAATGTTCTCAAGGAGCGAGATCATAAAACCTTTTCTATAGGAGCAAGGTGTGGGCGGTAGCGGATTAGTATGCTTTGAGAGGATAATAATCAAACATCTACAAAAGCTAAAGGATAAACAAATAAAATAAATATGTACGGGATGACAGATGCTACGTGTACTATCATAAATTATTTAAAAACTGAAATAAATGTCATGTACGAAGAAAAAGTGACCAAGGCCTCCAGTGTCCAGTTGTGGTATCGAATCAGAGTCCTCTGCTATCTCGGCAGGTGCCTAAGCCCCTCGGGTCACTTTGAAAAATTCGACCCATGCCACCCACGCCGTGCTGACCCGGGTAGCCTAGGGGCTTATTAGGCACCTGCCGCGATAGCAAAGGACGCTAGTTAGATTTCAACCCTGCACTGGAGGCCTTGGTCACTTTTTCTTCGTGTGTGATATTTATTTCGGTTTGTAATTTATATAGTATGTGTTTCTACTTAAACCGAATACATAACACGAATACGAAGCTATATTGAACGCCTCGTGTAAAAGGCAACCACTAAGATTCTTTTATATATTTATTACAGATCGCTCCTCAGCGATTAGACCGGTAGCTGATACCTTTATTCAATTGTCTTTGTGTATGTTTCTGTACTTACATAATATACACATTGTAAACTGTGTATAGTATAAAAGGGTAGGTAATGTATTGTATTCTCGGATCAGCTGAAAACTTTCGCGACCGTTCTATTGACACTTCTGATTTAGGTCAACCGCTTTCCACTTATCTCTTGAACCTAACTCATCATATCTCCTTTCTCATCTGTACCATCGAATGGTGTGCATAAAAACCGAATTTCCAGCAGTCTGTAATTGATGAACAGTCTATGACTGTCCGAATCTTCGGGCCTTCAATAATTTACAAAAGGTTATATCTTCTATGAAATATATGAGGAGATAAATCTTTTTGAAAGTGAGTGAATGTATGAGAAAAGCCTGCAGGTTATCGGGGAAGTTACATTCGAGAATGGAAATTCTAGCCTCATTTGTATGATGAATGGGAATGTAATTGACAGGGCCGCATAACTTTGTCGTGATCATGGGGTAATATACGAACAAGGGAGAGTTTCAGTACGTATTTACATAAAAAGTATATATATAGTCATAACGGAGGGAATACAATAGTTTTATAACTTAAGATTAGAAATTTTATAACCTCAAAAGTAGTGGTAACTTTTTCCTCCAAAATTAAATCTTAATAATTATGTGAATTATAGCGTAGTTTACATAATTATTGTACAGCAATTTTAGATATCACAGGCACTTTCGGAAGAACAACTTAATTACCACTACTTTTGAGGTTAGAAAAATTAAAAACTTAAAAAAAAACGGGGTATAGGAATACCGGTCTGGCGCAGTCGGTAGTGGCCATGACTATGAAGCTGGGTGGTCCTGGGTTGGTCAAGCCTCCTATTCATCATTTTTTAACGCTCGTTAGTGACCCTGTTTACGAAGCAGGAGGTCCCGGGCTCGAATCCCGGTAAGTGCATTTATATGTGTGTTCACGAATATTATGTTCTTGAGTTATGGATGTTATTTATGTATCCAAGTATGTAATTATCTATATATATGTTTATTGCCGCCTAGTACCTATAGTACAAGCTTTTGCTTAGTTTATGGCTAGGTCGATCTGTGTCAGATTTTACCTAATGCAGGGTTCCCAAACTGTGCGCCGCGGTGCCCTGGTTCGCCGTAGACAGAACACAGGGGCGCTATGGGCAATCCTCCTCACCATGTTACCTATCTATTTCAAATAGCCTATATAGAGGATAGATAGATATTACATTTTAAATTTTTGCAAGTGCGCCGCGGACTGAAAGAGATTGGGAACAACTGGCCTTATTTTTATTAATTTCTTACATGCAAGGATTAGGGATGCGTGCGTTGGAAGCGTCTATCATTATCATTTTTTTTTAATAAGTCTATTAATTGAAACACAACATTAAAATTCTATGTAAGAAGCCTATTTTTTTAATTCATCTAGAACACGTTTCCAGATCTAGTTTTGTTCTTAAATCCTTGAGCTTAATAGTTTACTTAATATATGCGATTTTTTTAATGGGTCATAGACGATCTACGATCTAGTAGGCATAGATGGTATATACAGATGTCAATCACAATGAAAAAATCAACGATGGTCAACTCTGGCCAACGTGGGACTGGAACCCACATCTTTGGATTGCCTGTCCAATGCAATGTCCAACGAAGGTGTGGGTTCGATTTTTTCATGTATATACAATTTATAGATTGTAATGTCTCCACAATAAGAAATTAAAAAAACTTTAACATTAAAGGCATGGATGGATTTAAGGTCCTTACCGTCAATCGCTTAAAAACGTAGAGCGTCTTAAATCTAAATCTCAATATTATAAATATTTTCGAGGAAAATATCCCGTAATGTCCGGCAGAATGTCCTCCCTCGATATTTATGCACTATTCGAGATCATATTGCGACGGACAAAAACTCAGAGGACGGATATGAAACTTCGGGAAAGATTGCAGGTTGGTCGGCCATTTTGAAATGCAGTTTTAGGATTTATTATTCCAATAGTTTTCGTTTTATTATACTTTTTCAGGTTGAATTATGTAAGATGAGTTTAATACGGTAATCAGGTATCTGAATCTTGGAGGATTTAACAACTGGAGCCGCCTTGTCTGTAGTTATCTGTACACAACAGTCTGCCGATTTTTGCGAGGGAGGGGCACATCAAATGTACTATATTATACATTACGTACAAATTCCATGTGAGCCATGTCAGATAAACGTCAGTCCATACAATACATATGACCCTTGGCCGAGGTTGTTAAATCCTCCAAGATCTAAACAGTTTTTGGGTCCACAAATTTTACAAAGTTTTCCCCCTTCCTGATGACATAATTGTAAAAAATAGTGTATATAATGATTAAGATATTTTAATCAGGACATTTTGTAATTCAACCACTGTGGACGAAGTCGCAGGCGAAACTAGTATGTGCATAAAGCAGTCAAACGTCAAAGCGAAAAATACGTTTAGCGGGCATTTTAAAATGCAATTCAAGTTAATTTATTATTCAAGATACGCATGCAGAATATTTCATGAACAGCGGGCCGATTCTGTATAAAAAATTGAAATGGTTTTCATCTCATTTTGATACTTTGAGTCGTGTCATCAGGCAACTCACGCGCACCTATAGACAAAGTCATAAGACAAGTGTAATCTTGACCTGCGGTGGCAGCATGATTGAATTTTTATCACCTGTCACTATGCCTGTCATTTTCACACGTACGGTCGGTTCCCCAACTTGTAACTAAGTAGACATACTAAATTGTATAGAAAAAAGCATTCTTATTTTAGGGAACTGACTGTACATACTTATTAGACCGTGACAGGCATGATAACAGGCGGTAAAAATGCGACCGTGCTTAGCCCGCAGGAGGTCATGGCACCACGTTGTACCTAATGGTATTATGGTTCCATCGAAAGCATCGAATAAAGTATGTAAACAGAAATAAATGTCATTTATGTACTTTACAAAAAAGTGACGAAGACTTCCAGTGACCAGGGCTGGAATCCAGCGTCCTCTGCTTGCCTCCCCTCCCCTCGGCCACCCAAATCACGGCGGCAATTTTTTCCAAGTATATGCAATTTCCTAAGGGCTTGGCGCCTCCTGTAGAGTTTGGACCGACAACAACATTGACCTCCGAGTCTCTTTCTCGCGGAAAGAGCCTGCACCACTATCTAACTTCTAGCTTTCCAGAATTATTTAAGAAAGCTTCAGAAATATAGCAAAGGAGTAAGCGAAATCTTTATTAAAAATAGTTACCACATGTGAATCAAAAAATTTAAACAATCCCAGATAATTTTAAAGTTCTCCCTTTACATTTATGCCAAAGTACGCTTTTTCAATGGCTCAAGCAACAAATGTTTTATTCAACGAATGTCCTCTTCGACAGAAACACGTTAAGTCTAGTTTTTTAGTGCTTAATTTTAGTCTAGTCAGGCCTATGGAACTCTCCGCGCGAGCTCGGATTTATACCTACGAATCTCGTCCCGTTCACGGTACAAAAGCAAGCCAGTTGGTTGTCACACGCGCTCACG